>NC_047113.1:103686154-103938654 GCF_902500255.1 Thalassophryne amazonica
AAAGATTACTTTTAGCTGGTTTAAGTCAAAACTACTGGCAGATTTTCAGCGAATTTGCACCACAGATACATATTAGGCCATGGAAGACACCATTAAATTTTGGAGGTGATCTGGATCCAGATTCTGTATCAAGTTTCACTTTATATAGGCTTTGAAGGATTACATCAATACTCCTTCACGGATTCTCACCAAATTTGCACCACAGATACATATTGACCCATGGAAGACTCCCTTACATTTTGGAGGTGATCCAGATCTGGATTCTGCATCAAGTTTCACTTTATATAGGCTTTGAAGGATTGCGTCAAAATTACTTCACGGATTCTCACCAAAGTTGCACCACAAATTGTCATTATAATATGGAAGACTCCACTGAATTTTCGAGGTGATCCAGATCCAGATTGGTGGATGTCAGAAATCTCGGATTTCTCTTTTTCTTTTATTATAAATATGCGCTTGGTTTCAGTGTAGAAGGTTCCGGGTTCAAATCCCACCCCTGCCACATTTCTCCATGTAATGTGGAGTTGCGTCAGGAAGGGCATCCAGTGTAAAACCTCTGCCAATTCAACATACAGATCCACCTTGGATTTGCTGCGGCGACCCTGAGTGCAAACAAGGGAGCAGCCGAAGGGACTTACTCTCTCTGTCTGTCTCTCTCTCTCTGTGTATATATATATATATATATATATATATATATATATATGGAAATAAGTATTTTAATTAATAATTTATTCACATATTTGTATTCAATTGTGCAGGTTTTGCCACCTACAAAGAATGAAGAGGTCTGTAATTTTTTATCGTAGATACACTTCAACTGTGAGAGCTGCCGTAGCTGGAGCCCTAGAGGCCATCTGGCTCACTCGTTGCTGGACCAGCCAGCTGTTGTTGTCGCCGACATTGTCAGAGTCAGCACCAGTTATCACTGGTGCTGCTAGCTGCTGTCGTAGCCACTACCATTAGAGTTGTTGAGGCCCGCAGGCCTGCTTGCTAACTAACTGCTAGCTGCTCCCATTGGATTTGGTGAGACCTGCTTGCCTACTTTCTAGCTGGCTAACAAACTGCTAACCGCCAGCTGCTCCCACTGGAACTGCCAACTGTTTGCCCACTCGCTTACTGAACCCTGCTGGCACATCAGCTGCTGGTGTTTGCCAGTCACCAGTATCGGGCCACCGTCAGCCACTGGTCACTGAGGATGGTCCGTAATACCAACCTGGTCTCACGGCAGGTCATGATTGAGCAGCACAACATACACATTAATCTATTGGTTTGTGATATTGTGACGAAAAGCGCCTCATTCTCGTCACGGGAGCACAAATTCATTCAAATTCATTCCGTGATGGCTGCACAAAATTAAAAGTGAAGCGGGGGGGTGGGGTGGTTATGGTTAGGGTTGGGGGAAGGAGTAGGGTTAGGATATGGTTAAGGTTGGGGGTAGGAGTAGGGATAGTAATAGTGAGTTAAAAAACCCTGTCACAAAAATTTGACTAATTTCTTGACGGGAGCACAAAAAAGTGAGACTGAGCTGGTAATACAGCTAACACAGCTGTTCACTGCACTCCGAATGTCTTTGTGTCATGTAATTAATATTTTTCCCCTCCCCCTTCTTGCTCGATTTATATTCTGCATCCAGGAACAGTTACAACAGTAACAGTAATGTCATCGTGTTGTGTAATTCATTATTTTATCCCCACCCCTTTTGCTTAATTTATACTCTGCCACCAGAAACAGTAATAATGAATGTAAGTGGGCCAGTACAATGAGGTGTGAGGCTCTTGCTTGCCTCTACTGGTGGTTGGCTCTCACTGCGGTATTGTATCACTTCCTGTTCCAGAGCACAGCGGTGTTTTGCTGTATCTGTTAGCTGTTTAATCTGCACAGTTAGATTGATCTAGTTACCTAGATAACGATTTGTTTCACAGTGTTATCTTCACGTGCCTTAACTAAAGCATTCCCTCTGCTGAATCACCTCTAAATTATTTACACGTTATTCACTTTGCGTGTTTTTAGGAATCCGCTAGCTTAGCGCAGCTACTAGCTCTTAGCCGGTTTAGCATGGCAGCTTCTCCTCTCCCGCACTTTTCTGCTCTAGGGTGTGAAATGTTTAGTTATTCCTCGGCCTCCTTTAGCAGTAATGGTACTTGTAATAAGTGTAGCTTATTCGTACCTTTGGAGGCCAGGCTGGGCGAATTGGAGACTCGGCTCCGCACCGTGGAAAATTCTACAGCTAGCCAGGCCCCTGTAGTCGGTGCGGACCAAGGTAGCTTAGCCGCCGTTAGTTTCCCTCTGGCAGATCCCGAGCAGCCGGGAAAGCAGGCCGACTGGGTGACTGTGAGGAAGAAGCGTAAACCTAAACAGAAGCCCCGTGTACACCGCCAACCCGTTCACATTTCTAACCGTTTTTCCCCACTTGGCGACACACCCGCTGAGGAACAAACTCTGGTTATTGGCGACTCTGTTTTGAGAAATGTGAAGTTAGCGACACCAGCAACCATAGTCAATTGTCTTCTGGGGGCCAGAGCAGGCGACATTGAAGGAAATTTGAAACTGCTGGCTAAGGCTAAGCGTAAATTTTGTAAGATTGTAATTCACGTCGGCAGTAATGACACCCGGTTACGCCAATCGGAGGTCACTAAAATTAACAGTGAATTGGTGTGTAACTTTGCAAAAACAATGTCGGACTCTGTAGTTTTCTCTGGGCCCCTCCCCAATCGGACCGGGAGTGACATGTTTAGCCGCATGTTCTTCAATTGCTGGCTGTCTGAGTGGTGTCCAAAAAATGAGGTGGGCTTCATAGATAATTGGCAAAGCTTCTGGGGAAAACCTGGTCTTGTTAGGAGAGACAGCATCCATCCCACTTTGGATGGAGCAGCTCTCATTTCTAGAAATCTGGCCAATTTTCTTAAATCCTCCAAACCGTGACTATCCAGGGTTGGGACCAGGAAGCAGAGTTGTAGTCTTACACACCTCTCTGCAGCTTCTCTCCCCCTGCCATCCCCTCATTACCCCATCCCCCATATGTTCCCTAATGCCATATACCAACACAGTGCAGAGTAGCTACCTAAACTCTGTAAGTGAGATAGAGTATCTCGTCAATAGTTTTACATCCTCATTGAAGACAACTTTGGATGCTGTAGCTCTTCTGAAAAAGAGAGCTTTAAATCAGAAGTGCCTGACTCCGTGGTATAACTCTCAAACTCACAGCTTAAAGCAGATAACCCGTAAGTTGGAGAGGAAATGGCATCTCACTAATTTAGAAGATCTTCACTTAGCCTGGAAAAAGAGTCTGTTGCTCTATAAAAAGGCCCTCCATAAAGATAGGACATCTTACTACTCATCACTAATTGAAGAAAATAAGAACAACCCCAGGTTTCTTTTCAGCACTGTAGCCAGGCTGACAAAGAGTCAGAGCTCTATTGAGCCGAGTATTCCTTTAACTTTAACTAGTAATGACTTCATGACTTTCTTTGCTAATAAAATTTTAACTATTAGAGAAAAAATTACTCATAACCATCCCAAAGATGTATCGTTATCTTTGGCTGCTTTCAGTGATGCCGGTATTTGGTTAGACTCTTTCTGTCAGATTGTTTTGTCTGAGTTATTTTCATTAGTTACTTCATCCAAACCATCAACATGTCTATTAGACCCCATTCCTACCAGGCTGCTCAAGGAAGCCCTACCATTATTTAATGCTTCGATCTTAAATATGATCAATCTATCTTTATTAGTTGGCTATGTACCACAGGCTTTTAAGGTGGCAGTAATTACACCATTACTTAAAAAGCCATCACTTGACCCAGCTATCTTAGCTAATTATAGGCCAATCTCCAACCTTCCTTTTCTCTCAAAAATTCTTGAAAGGGTAGTTGTAAAACAGCTAACTGATCATCTGCAGAGGAATGGTCTATTTGAAGAGTTTCAGTCAGGTTTTAGAATTCATCATAGTACAGAAACAGCATTAGTGAAGGTTACAAATGATTTTCTTATGGCCTCAGACAGTGGACTCATCTCTGTGCTTGTTCTGTTAGACCTCAGTGCTGCTTTTGATACTGTTGACCATAAAATTTTATTACAGAGATTAGAGCATGCCATAGGTATTAAAGGCACTGCGCTGCGGTGGTTTGAATCAGTTAATTCAAAATGCTGCAGCTAGAGTACTGACGGGGACTAGAAGGAGAGAGCATATCTCACCCATATTGGCCTCTCTTCATTGGCTTCCTGTTAATTCTAGAATAGAATTTAAAATTCTTCTTCTTACTTATAAGGTTTTGAATAGTCAGGTCCCTTCTTATCTTAGGGACCTCATAGTACCATATCACCCCAATAGAGCGCTTCGCTCTCAGACTGCAGGCTTACTTGTAGTTCCTAGGGTTTGTAAGAGTAGAATGGGAGGCAGAGCCTTCAGCTTTCAGGCTCCTCTCCTGTGGAACCAGCTCCCAATTCGGATCAGGGAGAAAGACACCCTCTCTACTTTTAAGATTAGGCTTAAAACTTTCCTTTTTGCTAAAGCTTATAGTTAGGGCTGGATCAAGTGACCCTGAACCATCCCTTAGTTATGCTGCTATAGACTTAGACTGCTGGGGGGTTCCCATAATGCACTGAGTGTTTCTTTCTCTTTTTGCTCTGTATGCACCACTCTGCATTTAATCATTAGTGATTGATCTCTGCTCCCCTCCACAGCATGTCTTTTTCCTGGTTCTCTCCCTCAGCCCCAACCAGTCCCAGCAGAAGACTGCCCCTCCCTGAGCCTGGTTCTGCTGGAGGTTTCTTCCTGTTAAAAGGGAGTTTTTCCTTCCCACTGTCGCCAAGTGCTTGCTCACAGGGGGTCGTTTTGACCATTGGGGTTTTTACGTAATTATTGTATGGCCTTGCCTTACAATATAAAGCACCTTGGGGCAACTGTTTGTTGTGATTTGGCGCTATATAAATAAAATTGATTGATTGGTACCATGGTGGTGGGATCCAGAGGCACGCCCCCCACCCATCTTTGGATTTCTCCAGCGCAGGGGCTTGCACCTGGTCAACATCAGCTACTGCTAATTCAGTTTCACATCAACTGATGTCCTACTACTTGCAAGGATTAATTTGACTAATTCGACCAAATCTTCTCCCTCTGGTGTGCATATCAGTCTGACAGAGCAGTTATAAACACACAGAAAACACACTCACTGAAAAAATGACTCAATTTTTAACATTAAAAGGAAATATCCTATCCTTCTCCTACTGTTAGCCAACGTACACCACTGATAATTTGGCTAACTGGCTAAGGCTAAGCGTAAATTTGGTAAGATTGTAATTCACGTCGGCAGTAATGACACTCGGTTACGCCAATCGGAGGTCACTAAAATTAACATTAAATCGGTGTGTAACTTTGCAAAAACAATGTCGGACTCTGTAGTTTTCTCTGGGCCCATCCCCAATCGAACCGGGAGTGACATGTTTAGCCGCATGTTCTCCTTGAATTGCTGGCTGTCTGAGTGGTGTCCAAAAAATGAGGTGGGCTTCATAGATAATTGGCAAAGCTTCTGGGGAAAACCTGGTCTTGTTAGGAGAGACGGCATCCATCCCACTTTAGATGGAGCAGCTCTCATTTCTAGAAATCTGGCCAATTTTCTTGGATCCTCTAAACTGTGACTGTCTAGCGTTGGGACTAGGAGGCAGAGCTGTGGTCTTATACACCTCTCTGCAGCTTCTCTCCCCCTGCCATCCCCTCATTACCCCATCCCCGTAGAGACGGTGCCTGCTCCCAGACCACCAATAACCAGCAAAAATCTATTTAAGCAAAAAAATTCAAAAAGAAAAAATAATATAGCACCTTCAACTGCACCACAGACTAAAACAGTTAAATGTGGTCTATTAAACATTAGATCTCTCTCTTCTAAGTCCCTGTTGGTAAATGATATAATAATTGATCAACGTATAGATTTATTCTGCCTAACAGAAACCTGGTTACAGCAGGATGAATATGTTAGTTTAAATGAGTCAACACCCCCGAGTCACACTAACTGTCAGAATGCTCGTAGTACGGGCCGGGGCGGAGGATTAGCAGCAATCTTCCATTCCAGCTTATTAATTAATCAAAAACCTAGACAGAGCTTTAATTCATTTGAAAGCTTGTCTCTTAGTCTTTTCCATCAATCAATCAACTTTTTCTTGTAAAGCGCCAAATCACAACAAACAGTTGCCCCAAGGCGCTCCACATTGCAAGGCAAGGCCATACAATAATTATGAAACACAGTCTACGTCTAAAGCAACATAACCAAGGGATGGTCCAGGGTCACCCGATCCAGCCCTAACTATAAGCCTTAGCGAAAAGGAAAGTTTTAAGCCTAATCTTAAAAGTAGAGAGGGTATCTGTCTCCCTGATCTGAATTGGGAGCTGGTTCCACAGGAGAGGAGCCTGAAAGCTGAAGGCTCTGCCTCCCATTCTACTCTTACAAACCCTAGGAACTACAAGTAAGCCCGCAGTCTGAGAGCGAAGCGCTCTAATGGGGTAATATGGTACTACGAGGTCCCTAAGATAAGATGGGACCTGATTATTCAAAACCTTATAAGTAAGAAGAAGAATTTTAAATTCTATTCTAGCATTAACAGGAAGCCAATGAAGGGAGGCCAACACGGGTGAGATATGCTCTCTCCTGCTAGTCCCCGTCAGTACTCTAGCTGCAGCATTCTGAACCAACTGAAGGCTTTTTAGGGAACTTTTAGGACAACCTGATAATAATGAATTACAATAGTCCAGCCTAGAGGAAACAAATGCATGAATTAGTTTTTCAGCATCACTCTGAGACAAGACCTTTCTGATTTTAGAGATATTGCGTAAATGCAAAAAGGCAGTCCTACATATTTGTTTAATATGCGCTTTGAATGACATATCCTGATCAAAAATAACTCCAAGATTTCTCACAGTATTACTAGAGATCAGGGAAATGCCATCCAGAGTAACGATCTGGTTAGACACCATGCTTCTAAGATTTGTGGGGCCAAGTACAATAACTTCAGTTTTATCTGAGTTTAAAAGCAGGAAATTAGAGGTCATCCATGTCTTTATGTCTGTAAGACAATCCTGCAGTTTAGCTAATCCAAATTGGAAGTCCCAAAAACCAGTTTTATTTGTTATTATCTATCGTCCACCTGGTCGTTACTGTGAGTTTCTCTGTGAATTTTCAGACCTTCTGTCTGACTTAGTGCTTAGCTCAGATAAGATACTTATAGTGGGCGATTTTAACATCCACACAGATGCTGAGAATGACAGCCTCAACACTGCATTTAATCTATTATTAGACTCTATTGGCTTTGCTCAAAAAGTAAATGAGTCCACCCACCACTTTAATCATATCTTAGATCTTGTTTTGACTTATGGTATGGAAATAGAACACTTAACAGTATTCCCTGAAAACTCCCTTCTGTCTGATCATTTTTTAATAACATTTACATTTACCCTGATGGACTACCCTGCAGTGGGGAATAAGTTTCATTACACTAGAAGTCTTTCAGAAAGCGCTGTAACTAGGTTTAAGGATATGATTCCTTCTTTATGTTCTCTAATGTCATATACCAACACAGAGCAGAGTAGCTACCTAAACTCTGTAAGGGAGTTAGAGTATCTCGTCAATGGTTTTACATCCTCATTGAAGACAACTTTGGATGCTGTAGCTCCTCTGAAAAAGAGCTTTAAATCAGAAGTGTCTGACTCCGTGGTATAACTCACAAACTCGTAGCTTAAAGCAGATAACCCGTAAGTTGGAGAGGAAATGGCGTCTCACTAATTTAGAAGATCTTCACTTAGCCTGGAAAAAGAGTTTGTTGCTCTATAAAAAAGCCCTCCGTAAAGCTAGGACATCTTTCTACTCATCACTAATTGAAGAAAATAAGAACAACCCCAGGTTTCTTTTCAGCACTGTAGCCAGGCTGACAAAGAGTCAGAGCTCTATTGAGCTGAGTATTCCATTAACTTTAACTAGTAATGACTTCATGACTTTCTTTGCTAACAAAATTTTGACTATTAGAGAAAAAATTACTCATAATCATACCAAAGATGTATCGTTATCTTTGGCTGCTTTCAGTGATGCCGGTATTTGGTTAGACTCTTTCTCTCCGATTGTTCTGTCTGAGTTATTTTCATTAGTTACTTCATCCAAACCATCAACATGTTTATTAGACCCCATTCCTGCCAGGCTGCTCAAGGAAGTCCTACCATTATTTAATGCTTCAATCTTAAATATGATCAACTTATCTTTGTTAGTTGGCTATGTACCACAGGCTTTTAAGGTGGCAGTAATTAAACCATTACTTAAAAAGCCATCACTTGACCCAGCTATCTTAGCTAATTATAGGCCAATCTCCAACCTTCCTTTTCTCTCAAAGATTCTTGAGAGGGTAGTTGTAAAACAGCTAACTGATCACCTGCAGAGGAATGGTCTATTTGAAGAGGTTCAGTCAGGTTTTAGAATTCATCATAGTACAGAAACAGCATTAGTGAAGGTTACAAATGATCTTCTTATGGCTTCGGACAGTGGACTTATCTCTGTGCTTGTTCTGTTGGACCTCAGTGCTGCTTTTGATACTGTTGACCATAAAATTTTATTACAGAGATTAGAGCATGTCATAGCTATTAAGGGCACTGCGCTGCGGTGGTTTGAATCATATTTGTCTAATAGATTACAGTTTGTTCATGTAAATGGGGAATCTTCTTCACAGACTAAAGTTAATTATGGAGTTCCACAAGGTTCTGTGCTAGGACCAATTTTATTCACTTTATACATGCTTCCCTTAGGCAGTATTATTAGACGGTATTGCTTAAATTTTCATTGTTACGCAGATGATACCCAGCTTTATCTATCCATGAAACCAGAGGACACACACCAATTAGCTAAACTGCAGGATTGTCTTACAGACATAAAGACATGGATGACCTCTAATTTCCTGCTTTTAAACTCAGATAAAACTGAAGTTATTGTACTTGGCCCCACAAATCTTAGAAGCATGGTCTCTAACCAGATCTTTACTCTGGATGGCATTTCCCTGACCTCTAGTAATACTGTGAGAAATCTTGGAGTCATTTTTGATCAGGATATGTCATTCAAAGCGCATATTAAACAAATATGTAGGACTGCCTTTTTGCATTTATGCAATATCTCTAATATCAGAAAGGTCTTGTCTCAGAGTGATGCTGAAAAACTAATTCATGCATTTATTTCCTCTAGGCTGGACTATTGTAATTCATTATTATCAGGTTGTCCTAAAAGTTCCCTAAAAAGCCTTCAGTTAATTCAAAATGCTGCAGCTAGAGTACTGACGGGGACTAGCAGGAGAGAGCATATCTCACCCGTGTTGGCCTCTCTTCATTGGCTTCCTGTTAATTCTAGAATAGAATTTAAAATTCTTCTTCTTACTTATAAGGTTTTGAATAATCAGGTCCCATCTTATCTTAGGGACCTCGTAGTACCATATTACCCCATTAGAGCGCTTCGCTCTCAGACTGCAGGCTTACTTGTAGTTCCTAGGGTTTGTAAGAGTAGAATGGGAGGCAGAGCCTTCAGCTTTCAGGCTCCTCTCCTGTGGAACCAGCTCCCAATTCAGATCAGGGAGACAGATACCCTCTCTACTTTTAAGATTAGGCTTAAAACTTTCCTTTTCGCTAAGGCTTATAGTTAGGGCTGGATCAGGTGACCCTGGACTATCCCTTGGTTATGCTGCTTTAGACGTAGACTGTGGGGGGGTTCCCATGATGCACTGTTTCTTTCTCTTTCTGCTCTGTATGCATCACTCCGCATTTAATCATTAGTGATCGATCTCTGCCCCCTTCCACAGCATGTCTTTTTCCTGGTTCTTTCCCTCAGCCCCAACCAGTCTCAGCAGAAGACTGCCCCTCCCTGAGCTTGGTTCTGCTGGAGGTTTCTTCCTGTTAAAAGGGAGTTTTTCCTTCCCACTGTAGCCAAGTGCTTGCTCACAGGGGGTCGTTTTGACCGTTGGGGTTTTTCATAATTATTGTATGGCCTTGCCTTACAATATAAAGCGCCTTGGGGCAACTGTTTGTTGTGATTTGGCGCTATATAAAAAAAAAAGTTGAGTTGATTGATTGATAATTTCAGAGCCAGATCAGGCCTTGGCATCCTTCATTTAAATCTCAGGAATCTGCTTCCTAAGATTGATTCTGTACGCGTCTGGGTACAAACAACAGAACCCGACATCCTCGTATTGTCCGAAACTTGGCTGAGTAAGTCAGTCTCGAATTCCGATATTGCTGTCAGCAACTACAATGTTTTCCACTGTGATCAGGAAAGGCCTAGGAAAGGCAAAGGTGTCGTCATCTATGTAAAGAACAGGTTTAATGTGACTCTTCTCACCTCTGTTTCGATTTTCAAACAATTTGAACTTCTGGCACTGAAACTTAAATTCCAGCAGGGAATGTTACAGTCATGGGCTGTTACAGGCCCCCTCAGCCTGCTGCGAGGCTCTAAGCTCACTAAATAATTTTATCTCAGGGATAAACGCGTGTCGTGTCTGGAGTTTCTTGTATGTCTCTGTCCTGTGAGTCCCATAGTGTAGATGTTTGCTGTCTTGTGTGTCATGTCTGGAGTCCAATGTATGCATTGTCTTGTTGGTCCCGTTAGTGTAGGTGTCTTTCGTCCCTTATGTGTCTTAGGTGAGTGTGTCTCTCCGGCACCCTTATGTGCGTCTTTTGGTCTGCGTGCAAGAAGTCTGATATGCTTTTATCCCCCTGACATGTTCCTAGAATGCCACCCGTAAAAGGAATGTTTCTTGTAGATAGTTTGCTCTATCAGCTGGTGTCCTCTGAGGTTGAAGAGTGTGTCAATTATCACTTGTGGTTATATCTTTACTTGTAGGGTCCTTGGTTATTTTATTTATTTTCAGTCTTCTGTGGATGCTTGTGATTTCTTTTGTTAGTGCACATCCTTATTACCTTGATTAAAAACATCTATGGTCCATTCAGGCTGTGTATTTATACGTCCTCCATTTGTCCTTCTGTGCGGGTCCATTACATAGCATTTTTGGGGTTTTTATGTCATCTCCTGCTGTTTCCATTTGTGCTGTTCCTACCACCTTCCCCATGTGTTGAGAGTATCTCAGTTTTGACTTCTTGTCCTCACCTTATTCCTGGCTTCAGCTTTTTGTCACACCCACGACAGGGGTTAAGATTGATCTTTGGTTTGATCCCTCACCACTCCGGTTTATGTTTCAGAATCCCTCACCCTATGTTGGTTAAGAATGTATTTTTGTCGTAACTTTCCCGATTCTTGTTTCACTTGAATTTGATCACTGTTTGGACAATAAACACCTGTTGCTTTTGGAGCTTACCTCTTGTGTCTGAATTACCTGTATTGTGAGGTTCATCATGTCTCCCTCGAGTACCAAACCGTAACAAGTCTCACTCAGCCCAATATCAAACACCCTTCCAGATTGTCGCTCCTCAGTTTAATATTAACAAATGCTCCCCACAAATATCCTGCAATAATCTGAGTGATCATTGTGCAATAGCAGTAGTCAGGGACACCAAACTACCAAAAGTCAAACCACGCACTGTACTTAAAAAAGAGACTTCAAACATTTTTGTGAACAGGCTTTCTTACATGATCTGTATAAAATAGAGTGGAATCGAATATCTCTCCGAGCTGATATTGAGCTGGCCTGGCGGTTTCTTCTATAATGAATTAGTGAAGCTAATTATCAAACATGCCTCTCCACGTAAATTCAGAATTAAACGGTGGGACAATCCTTGGTTTTCTTCCGGAATAGGAAACCTTTTAAAAGAAAGGGACTGTGCCTGGTCCAAGGCACAGAAAACTAAAACAGTAGGTGATTGGATAACTTTTCATCAGCACCACAAAAAATGCACCTTTCAAATTGAGAAGGCTAAGTCCATTTCTTTTTTTTTCAAAATCACCTCCAAAAGTTCTGGAAGGTTTTAAGATCTGCCTCCGGTGTCATGACTTCTAGTGAGCCACCAAATTTCCCGGTCAAAGATTCCATACATTTGACTGATAAACATGCCATGTCAGATCACTTTAATGTCAGATCCGATGGCATTTTTTGGACAGTTCACTCGCCTGGCATAAATGTTTTATTATTGCTGTTAACAGCTCTCCCTGCATCCCACAATCAAGTTTTATGTCTCTTTTATTCAGGACAAACTCTGCATTTAATCATTAGTGATCGATCTCTGCTCCCCTCCACAGCATGTCTTTTTCCTGGTTCTCTCCCTCAGCCCCAACCAGTCCCAGCAGAAGACTGCCCCTCCCTGAGCCTGGTTCTGCTGGAGGTTTCTTCCTGTTAAAAGGGAGTTTTTCCTTCCCACTGTAGCCAAGTGCTTGCTCACAGGGGGTCGTTTTGACTGTTGGGGTTTTACATAATTATTGTATGGCCTTGCCTTACAATATAAAGCGCCTTGGGGCAACTGTTTGTTGTGATTTGGCGCTATATAAAAAAATTGATTGATTGATTGATTGATTGATTGTTGTGCGCCTTGGGGCGACTGTTTGTTGTGATTTGGCGCTATATAAATAAAATTGATTTGATTTGTGTTTTATAAGTGTAATAAAGGTTTACAATCAAAAATAGGCAAGGAAAAATAAAGCGAAAAATAATTTTCCACACACATTTATTCAAAACACACAGCAAACTATAATAAACAACTGTTTTGACACTATATAAAGGTAATTTGAAGTCTTGTGTAAAAGACTACAACAAAAAGGTTCAAACAATAAACACAAATGCACATTTTGAAAAATATATACAAAATGGTCGATGCGTTTTGTTGTCCATTGATATGGTAAACAGTGCTTGACGCAGAGAAAGCAACAGAGTTATCCAGTAACATTCACATGCAAACTAGTGGAGCAATCCTGATAGTTACACACTCTTTGTTTGAGCACGTGAGATTGTCATCAGAGGCTTTCCGTGTGCTCCTGTTTTCACTGATCGCTATGCATAATGGCGCAGGGCGCACTGAGTATGTACTTATAGTATGTACTCATTGGAGCACCCAGGGGGCTATTCAAACAGGCCAACTAGTAACATATCACTTCTGAAAACAATCTTTGGCTTTTCACATGAGGTAAATCTGCCCTATGATTGGCTTTTGGAAAACCATGTGACGGTGAACCAATTCCAATTGGACACTCACACAGCTTCTATGAGGAGTACAAAGATGGCTGATGGCTGGCTCGAAAGTCCGCGGAGTTAACTTTTCAGCAAAAATAGTACGTTTCTATATCATATCATTAAAAAGTTATTTATAATTTAGTAAAGCTTGGTCTTAGCCACCATATACGATGGCGTTGGCCCCAGAGGGTTAATGAACATTTCATTAAAGGAGGAGATTTGTATGATTCCCTCAACACTGTCCCTAAAAACTGCTTTAAATAGTGAACCTGCTGGATTAAGATGGCCTCCTATTGATTGCCCATTTCGGTTCAAAGCTGTGTGTCTCTGAGGTCTGTAGGTCTGGAGCCTTGTGGTTTTGACTCTTGCTTGCCTCTACTGGTGGTTGGCTCTCACTGCAGTATTGTATCACTTCCTGTTCCGGAGCACAGCGGTGTTTTGCTGTATCTGTTAGCTGTTTAATCTGTGCAGTTAGATTGATCTAGTTACCTAGATAACGATTTGTTTCACAGTGTAATCTTCACGTGCCTTAACTAAAGCACTCCCTCTGCTGAAATGATAGTGCATTGAAGATGCTAGATTCCAAAAAATCAGCTGGTCCTGATGGCTTGGCTCTATTTTGTCTAAAATTGGCTGCAGACCTGAACGCCGAGCCTCTAACTGCCATCTTTAAGGGCCCCTTTACACATAACACAAAGTTGGGTAAACGAAGCAGAAAACGGCCAAAAATTCACAAATAAAAAATGAAATGGGGAACCGTGAAACATTCCACCTGCTGTTGGAAGGGACCAGTGATGCCGGTAATGCGTTACTTAGTAACGCGTTACTCTAATCTGACCACTTTTTTTAGTAACGCGTAATCTAACGCGTTAATCTTTCCAAATCAGTAATCAGATTAAAGTTACTTCTCCATGTCACTGTGCGTTACTATTATTTTTCATTGTGGGTCGATAGCAGCATTAAACTTGGTCTGTGGGCAGGAGGTCGGGTTCGACTGAACTGCCCACTTTAAGCGAGCTGTGAGCTTTTCATCCGCGTTTTTTTGCAGCTGCTCGACTCGTCCTCACCTCTTAAAGCGCGGTGATCAGCACACCTGCACTGAGCTTTACAAAGACATTTTTATACTTTTTTCCTCCTTTATTTAGAATTCTGAGCTGAGCCGCTCCATATCTGCACGTTAAAAACAGCTGATCCTCCGCGACGCGTCAACAACTAACACTATTTTCCACTCAAATGCACCTAAACTCTCTTTCTGAGGACCACATGATGTGAAAACGCAATAAAACTTTCTTACCTGTAAATCTGGTCCTGTTTTCTGTATAAGTACATGTTATCCATTCTTTGTGCTCAAACGCCAAAGCAGGGGCAAATCCAGATGGAATGGGGGTGTGGGGCAAGGATGTGCCCCCCTCCCCCACAACACCCCTAGATTAAAGGTCCAGTTTTGAAGCCGTTTTTTTACTACAACTACTAATATTGCTTAAAATAATAATAATTTTGACAAGTAAAATGTTTAGAGAGAATTTAAATGTTAGAAAAATGTTAGAATTTAATAGTTACATTTATAAACAATGTGGGTTTGAAATTGCAAGTTTTACTGTTACAGTGCTGTCAACAGTTAAATATGAGGTCAAGAAAGAGGTCTTTATTTTACTTTTCATAAAACAAGTATTTATTTTCATTGAAGTCAAGAAAGGGTGACTATAAAGTGAGTTTTGGCAAAACAGGTATCATTGTCATGTTGATGTGGGTTGTTGTCGGCAGCTGGGGAAAGTAACTAAAAAAGTAACTAGTAATCTAACTTAGTTACTTTTACAATTGAGTAATCAGTAAAGTAACTAAGTTACTTTTTCAAGGAGTAATCAGTAATCAGTAATTGGATTACTTTTTCAAAGTAACTGTGGCAACACTGGAAGGGACACATGGTCCGATAGGTGTGAACTATACGCGCCGGCCATTTTGTGCATGCTCATGTATGCTCGAACACAGTGCAAGCATGTGGAAAGTCACGCACACACCAGCAGAGCAATTACATGCTGGACATATGTACATAAACGAATGAAAATGTGTAACACAAATTAAGCAGAGCACAGATTCAGAACATTATAGGAACAATGAATGTATTGTTTAAATGTAAGACAATCATGTTACTGGTCATGAATCTATTCTCACTGTATAAACCCCCCCCACACACACACACACAACTCATACTACTTAATTTCTGTTATAAAGAGTGGACTTAGCCTCTGCCTAGATGTACACCAGGAAATACTGAAATGACATGGATTCCTGTTCTTCCTTTTATATTTTCCATGAATTAGCTGATGCACTCATCTTATGAAGACATCAGCTGGCTCTTGTGTCATGAAGACATCAGCCAGGCTCTCGTCTCAGGAAGAGCCGGCTCTCGTGTCATGAAGACATTAACCGGACTCTCATGTTATGAAGAGCTGACTATTGTATCATGAACACATCAGCCGGCACAGTGTGTCCAGTGCACAGTGATCTGCTGGTGACCGCGTTGCAAATGTGATATGTGTTTTAATTAATACAATGTGAAGAAATCCCGCAGATACATGCACCTCACAGTGGCATCCCGTTTGGTGATATTCTGCATGGCACAATATTCACCAGCCTTGCAGTGCTCTGACACAGTGGTCAGCTGATGCGATATGTGTTTTAATTTATTTCCATGTGAGGACAGCATGCCAGTGTCCAGGCCTCACAGTGAATTTATGCCAGGTCATATTCCACATACCACGATTTGTGTTCTCCAGGTGTGACTTGTGAGCACAGATATCTGAATAGCTGCAGGTTGCAGGGACACACCCACCTTTGTCTGTGGACCTCGTCAGCTCACAGAAAAAAAGGTTCACTCTCTGTTCCTTTCTTCTATGATTTTTATTTTATGTATGTAGTTATAGTTGTAATTGTATGTATTATTATTTCTTGTCCTGCATCTGTCTGATGTCTTTGTTTTTAATTTAACACCTTGCGTGCAAAATTAGGTCCAGCTGACAGTCAGTCAGCGGTTAGCTGACAGGGACTATATGTCCACAGCAAAGCTATGAGCAAAGTGATCACACATGATTGAGTTCAGGCCTTCACCCTTATTTGTTTTACTTATTTTCAACTCTCTCTTTGTGTCTGTCATGTAAACTACCATTTACGTGGTGGAAGTGACATCAGCTTGCCCAGCTGGCTTATTAATTTCACACCATGCCGTGCACGCTCAGTCACTGGCCGGCCCTCATGTGATCGTGCTTGTACGTAATTATCAACATGTCATGAGAACAAGAGCGGCCATCCACAAATATGTATTACGTGGAGTGTTGTCATGTTCACGGCATGTTTTGTGTTCTCCAGCTGACTTGCAGTACACAGCGGTCAGCTGTTCCAGCTGCTTACTGCACAAGACAGCAATCGTACTTTGGAACTCTCAGCCACATCTGACATTGATGGACCATGGTGTGTGTATGTGTGTGTGTGTGTGGGGGGGGGGGGGGGGGGGCACACTCCACAAGCCATTTGTGTTGGGGGGACGCACAACAGTCTGATATGCCATTTGTGTGTGTGTGTGTGTGTGTGTGTGTGTGGGGGGGGGGGGTTGGCACAGTCACATCCATTTGTGTTGCTTGGTAACAGTACATTCATGTGGCACTTAGACAATTTTCACAGACAGCTTGAATCTGCACTCCACTATCATGCCTGGAGTGCAAACAGCCTCACCTTTTTAAAATGCCCAGCGAGTGGTGTTGGATGTTCATGTGTGGCACCTGGAATTTGGCTGACTCTGGCTGAGAGCGGGTCGAATGGCCATTTGTCCAGGATTCAAAGCCTTTCGACCACTGGTGTGAAGGCTGACTAGATCACGGCATTCGGCCACAGTTGAACATGGCTGATGACGTGCAGCTCCTCGGTCGCGGCACGATATGCCCGACCTGCATTTGCTGTGTCAGTGCTGTGAATATGATAAGATGGCAGTGCAAGTGGGAGTTGAAGACCTCGCTGACAGAGGGTTCTGCCCGTCGTTCCCAACAGACCCTCACAATATGTTTGGGTCTGCCAGGGCTGACTGGCTTCCTCCCATCCCAGCGGATCCAACCCACCACCAGGTGGTGATCGGTCGACAGCTCAGCCCCTTTCTTTCATCCGAGTGTCCAAGACACATGGCCGAAGGTGAGATGATACAACTACAAAGTCGATCATCGACCTCTGGGTCAAGGTGTCATGGTGCCACGTGCACTTATGGGCACCCTTGTGCTTGAACATGGTGTTGGTGATGGACAAACTGTGGTTAGCACAGAAGTCCAACAACTGAACACCACTCGGGTTCAGATTGGGGAAGCCATGCTTCCCAATCACCCCCCTCCAGGTCTCACTGGTGTCGCCCACATGGGCATTGAAGTCCCCCAGGAGAACAATGGAGTCCCCAGTCGGAGCATTATCTAGTACCCCTCCCAGGGACTCCAAGAAGGTTGGGTACTCTGCAGTCGTTGTCTCGGTCCATAGGCCAAGACAACAGTGAGAGACCTGTCCCCGACCCAAAGGCGTAGGGACTCGACCCCCTCGTTCACCGGGGTAAACTCCAACACATGGTGACTGAGCTGGGGAGCAATGAGCAATGCTACCCCAGCCTGCCGCCTCTCCCCATGGGCAATGCCAGAAAAGTGGAGCGCCCAGTCCCTCTCCAGAAGTTGGGTACCAGAGCCCAACCTGTGCGTGGAGGTGAGCCCGACTATCTCTAGTCAGTACCTGTCAACCTCACTCACAAGCTCAGACTCCTTCCCCCCCAGCGAGGTGACATTCCACGTCTTGACAGCCAGAAGCTGTGAGCGCGGACCGGGCCATTGGGCTACCTGCCCTTGACCGCCACCCAGTCCTCTCTGCACCCGATCCCCATGGCCCCTTCTGCACGTGATGAATCCACAGAAGGGTGGCCCACGTCGTTCTTTTGGGCTAGGCCTGGCCGGGCCCCATGGGCTAAGGCTGGACCACCAGGCGCTCGCTCGTGAGCCCCAACCCCAGGCCTGGCTCCAGGGTGGGGGCCTGGCTCCGCCATACCGGGCAACATCTCGGTCCTTGATTTCATACTGGTCATGGGAGCTTCTGAACTGCCCTTAGTCTGACCTGTCCCCTAGGACCTGTTTGCCATGGAAGACCCTACGAGGGGCACGAAGCCCCCAACAACATAGCTCCTTGGATCATCCGGGTACGCAAACTCCCCCACCACGATAAGGTGGTAGTTTGAGGGGGAGACCTTTATTGCCAATGTGTTGAAATGGCCAAGAGATAAGAGTTCACGTGTAGTCAGTCAGCACTGGGAGGGAAAGATGTACATCTTCAGACTGCATATGAGCTTTGTCATCATTTATCAGTGGTGTCCAAAGTATTCCAGAAAGGGCCAAGAGGGTGCAGGTTTTCTTTGCAGCACCTGACTCCAGCAGGTGATTTCAGTGATGAACTCATCACATCTGCTCAGTGATGAAAAAGTGTATTTATTTTTTCCATAATATTGAGTGGCACCCTAATGTTTGTTCACTTACTGCAGTTTTTCTCGATTGCTTTACAGCCTTTGTCAACTCTGAAATGAATTTTCCAAAACACTTAGCTCTTAGCTGAGACACTCTATCCAAAACTGCACATTTTGATGCCAAAAGGCTCTTACCCCATCAAGACATTTAAAACATGCAACCGAAATAAGTTTTTCCTTCAAATATCACAACTTTTCCAATCAATCAACACAATTTTCCCAATCAATCATTACACAATTGGCTAAAATATACAAAATACAGTTATCACGTTGAACTGATGCATCCTTCAATTTCAATTTCAATTTATTTTCCTTTATATAGCGCCAAATCACAACAGAGTTGCCTCACGGTGCTTCACACAGGTAAGGTCTAACCTTACCAACCCCCAGAGCAACAGTGGTAAGGAAAAACTCCCTCTGAGGAAGAAACCTCAAGCAGACAAGACTCAAATGGGTGACCCTCTGCTTGGGCCATGCCACAAACATAAATTACAGAAATAATTCACAGAACAATTCACGGACGAATATACAAGAATTGCTGATGGTGCACAGGACAGGAGGGTCGCCAACACAAACATAACTCCCATCTCTGGATGGAGCTGCACCTTAAACAGAGAAAAAACAGAATCAGGCATCAGAAAGACAAAAAATACTGTATAATTTGCCAGCATTGATCACAAAGAAAAACAGAAGAAATACTCAGGTGATCGCCGGCCGCTAGCCCTAAGCTTCACTAAAAGACCCAGAATTTAGGTGAAGTTGAAGCCGCGGCCCGCTCCAATTACTAATAACATGAATTAAAAGAGTAAAAAGCGTAAAACAAAACTGTACCAGTATGCTAGCCATATGAAAGGGAAAATAAGTCCTTGCTTGTAGTTTCTGTTACATGCTTGTGTGTATTTACAAAATTACAGTAAAACCAAAATTGTGGAGACTTTGAAATACAGAAAGACAAATAAAAATCATTAAAGCCATTATTTTCAAATACTTTGGCAGTAAACAGAAATATTCTCTACACTCAATACAGAAAACAAATTAAACTATACTACAAAAAAATGCTGTTCTATACTGTCACAAAAAAACATTCAAATACATAGGTAGCCAATACTCAGTCCATTCTGTCCCGATGAATCGGCCACAGATTTTCAACCACATCACACTGAATATTTTCTGTTGCGATGCACCCGTTGAAAAACCTCATTTGAATGCTTTATCCACCCTTGACAGTCTTCAGCACTGATGTCCTGGGCAGCAGCACCCATTGCGTACAACAAAGGCATCCGGTCAGGTAAGGTTGATGATCGTACACTCTCCACCTCCAAGTGCTGAAGATTTCCTCAAATGGATTGAGAAAGGGTGAATAGGCTGGCAGGAACCATACAATCATCTCACGATGAGCTGTGAAGCATTCAGTGATTAGACATGAGTGGTGGAACAACACATTGTCCTATATGATGACATACATGCCAGACCTCTGCCCCTCTTCTCGACCGGGCAGGATGAGCCTCCCATGCAGTTCATTCATAAATCTGATAAGGCACTCTGTGTTGTATGGGCCAACCAAAGGGAGGTTGCAGAGGACACCTTGGCTGGAGATTGCAGCACACATTGATAAGTTGGCACCTCTCTGGCCTGGCACTGTAATGGTCGCCTTTTGACCCATCACATTCCTCCCATGAATTCTGACTTTTGAGATGAACTCGTGTCCACCTTCAGCTTCAAGCTCCATGATTCTCTAAATACATAGACTGAAAAAAATTGCAGCATACAGAAAAAATACTCAAATTGATTGTAATGGCTTCAAAAGATAGTAAAGTACAGTACTGTTAAAAAAAAATCATTACTTCCACTTATGAGTGCTGCTTGTATTTCACATGGAGCCTCCTGTTGAGCACTGAAGATTTGTCCTCTGCCATCTTGAGGTTGTAGCCTGTGAAATCTGTACAGAATCACAGTGTGACAATGAGAAAACATGACAGTACTGTAAATACTGTGTACTGTTGTCCTTTGTCAACAGAGCAATATGTGTTGGTTCACAGTACTGCAACACTGACTTAAGTATCTGTTCTCTCCCAGAAAAGTTGTGATAATGAAGGCAGCTTAAAATTCCTGGTCAAAATTAGTTGGAATCTTTGTCCAGCATGAATGACAAGCCAAGCTGATGACATGGTCAACTATTGTTGCTTGGATTTCATCTGAAACATGTCCTCTTCCGACTACAATCCCCACCTCCCTGAAAATGCATTCCTCTTCCTCTCCAGGCCCCTCTATCTCTTATCCTCATCTGCCTGCAACCTCTTGCTTGCTCTTGATCCACGCTTGCAAAGAGCAATGCAAATATGCCACCTTGATTGTTGGATGCAGAATGATTGCAGATTGAGTGACTGTGGCTCCGAATGTCATGTAGGTGCACTTGGGATTTCAATCTAATGCAGGTCATTTCTAACAGCTGTGAGAAGGTTGCTGGCTAATGTTGGCCATAGTGGAACCAATGAATTCTGTGCTGCTTCAATGGCGTCTGTGTAAAATGTGCAAAAGAGTGTGAAAAATGAGCTAACCAAATGAGAAAGTATGTATGCATTTGCACGTGATCACTTCAGTTGTGCTTTGGAGACAATGATGAGGACATTATACATCCCAGGTTCATTAAGCAAGAAAAAGCAATTGAGAAATACTGTAACATAGCAGACACACATAATTAAATGGACTACATTTATATAGCACTTTTCCATCTGCATCAGACGCTCAAAGTGCTTTACACATCAATGCCTCACATTCACCCTGATGTCAGGCTGCTGCCATGCAAGACACCCACTACACACCAGGAGCAACTAAGGGATTAAGGACCAATGGCCCTTAGTGATTTTCTGGTCAGGCTGGGATTTGAATCGAGGATCCTCTGGTCTCAAGCCCAACGCTTAACCACTAGACCATCACCTCCCGTGATTCTGCATAATGTGTTGTAAAACTGAATTTCCCTTATTTCAGACAGTCATGGAGATGGACAGTGGACCACCTCCACATGAATCTGTATATGTGAATGAAGCAGGATCCAACCTGGCAACAATAAGATGCAGAGGAAGAATTGTCATTGGGCAGCGTGCGACAGGTGATGTACCAGGCCAGAGAGGTGCTAACATGATGACATGCACAGCGTCTCCAGTGACGGTTTGCTTTGACATAAACCTCTTATTGGCCGGTCGACACAGAGGCTCATTTTTTTTTTTTTTTTTTTTTTGTAGATGACCTCCATATTCAACTTGTTCCAGCAGGGAAGAGAGGTCAAAGCTAAAAAAAATACACTATTTATTGTTGTGTGGGATGATGTGGCGTTCCACCTCTTTGCTGCAGTGACTCTGTGCTTCACTGCACATCCCATGATGTCTCTGCTGTTCTTGCCTCCATACTTGTCCTTCTTGAACCCACTGAAGGATTTTTTTCAGTGTGTAGGTGGAAAGTTTCTGATCCTCTCCACACATCCAGCTCTTCCTGTTGGATGCACTGAACACTGGGTGTGGAGATGTTTCTCCAGAAGCCTGCCAGGGGTGGATCAGACACTCAGAAAGGTTCTACCCACAATGCATCACCAGAGAATACAGAAGATGTGACGTGGATGAAAACGTGGCCAGCTACAGATGACGGTATGCATGAACGTCACAGTTTACATATGTAGGTTGTTTTTTAGGTTTTACCTCTTGATTTGTGTTTGTGTCCCTGAAATTACATTTTTCTGTTTAGAGTAACCTTTTTATTTTTTGAAAGTCCTGAAGTACCTTTGCAAAGGCAAATAAATGTTGAAGTAAATTGCTGTGTTCCTGATTCATTCTTATTGCAACATATGACAGTATGTACAACAA
Source organism: Thalassophryne amazonica (assembly GCF_902500255.1). Lineage (NCBI taxonomy): Eukaryota > Metazoa > Chordata > Actinopteri > Batrachoidiformes > Batrachoididae > Thalassophryne > Thalassophryne amazonica. The sequence continues at coordinate 103,708,670 of NC_047113.1, forward strand.
TTTAGCACACTCAAAGTGCAAAGACCTTATTTAATAATAAATTCAGATGTATCTAAAAAAATATCATTCAAACTTGAAATATGAAAGTTATTTTATGTAACACTCTGTGTTAGTATGTTGCAGTTCAGTGTACTGACAGCGACAGTGTTTGTTTCCAAAGTGAGACTGTTTGCTCGTGTTGTGGGTGAATGAGGTTTTTTTGAGACATGTATGAAGTGTTTTGTTACTGAGGAACAGTTGTGGTGATAAGATTAACTGTTTAGCTGAAATGCATGATGGAAATGCAGGTTGTGTTAAGGTTTTGAACATGAGACTTCAGTTTTGAGCACTGCTTGTTCGCAATGAAAAAAAACCTGTATGTGCACTTGTTCCAAAGTAAGAAGGTTCTGGGTTCAAGGCCACCCCTGTCCATTCTCCATGTAATATGGAGTTGCATCAGGAAGGGCATCCGACATAATATTTGTGCTGAATCAACATGCAGATCCACCTCGGCTCTGCTGTGGTGAACCCAAGTGAAACAAGGGAGCAGCCGAAGGGACTTACTTTCAAAAACAGGTATAAATAACCAAGAGAAACCAAGCTTTACTCTATTTTCCATGACAGCATTTCCCTTATGTGCTTGTTTGTGATTCTCTGCATAATAATGTAAAAGAGAATAAGGAGTGACAGTGACTGAAATCTGAAGATGTTTGTGGATTTGTTTACGTAGAAGTCACTTCTCTGTACAAGGATCAGGGGTGCAAGCAAAAAGACATCCTGAAACATCCATTTAACATCCAACTTTAATGAAGGGAAGACATGGTGACATGTGGTCACATAATTCTGTGTGTGTATGTGTGTGTGTGTCCATTCAGCTTGAATATCTTCACATTTTTAACCAAAATTGGGGCATTTAATTTTTGACCCCTGTACAAACTGATATAAACTGATATTGACCTTTTCAGTTCAGCCATTCAATGATTTGTTGTATCTCGTCTGCATATTTGTATCAAATACAGATCAGAACAAACACATGGGTCAACTTGTAACTATTTGCTCACTGGCTGCTTCCAGCCAGTGGAAGGAACAGATAATGATGATCAGCTAATGCTAACAGTAGTTGTTGGGCACTGTTAGCACTGATAGCACACTGGAGCGCGTCAGGTCGCTGAAATACACTGTGTGCACAATTATTAGGCAAGTGAGTATTTTGAGTATGTCATTAACCATATTCTCCAACTCCAAGCTGTATAAACTTGAATGCTAATTGGAGGGTGTGGCCTAAGGGGATCCACACCTTATGTCAATGTGTGCATAATTATTATGCAGCAAAACTGGACAAAAAAAGATATTTAACTGACTCTGAGAAGTCAAACATTTAAAAAAGTAATGTAACACTTAAAATTGCTAACAAATCAAGGTGTGATCACAGGAATATCAAAGTTTGGTGGATGTGGTCAACAGGGTCATAAGAAACATGTTGAGGACAAAAAGAGATTTTGTGCCAAAGATTTGGGAAGGCAGCACTATGGCTTAGTGGTTAGCCTTAGTGGTTAGCTTAGCACTGTTGTGTTGCCTCACTGCAAGAAGGTCATGGGGTCGATTTTCACCTGTGGCCTTTCTGTGTGGAGTTTGCATGTTCTCCCCATGTTTGCGTGGGTTCCCTCTGTGTGCTCTGGCTCCCTTCCATGTCCAAAGACATGCAAGTAAAGTGCATTGGAAAATTGAACATGTGTGTCTGTCTATATATGGCCCTGTGACACGCTGGCATCCTGTCCATGGTGTATCCCGCCTCACGCCCTATGACTGCTGGATAGGTTAAGTCCCCCATGACCGTTAATTGGAGTAAGCAGTTGAAGATGAGTGAGTGAGATTTTATAAAGGTCTTATGAACTGATGGGATGAGAGTGAGTTCTGATAAATAAGATGGATCGGCCTCTGGCTGGATCAGTAACGAGAAGGGAACTCCACTTCAACTCGATGCCAGCAAGATGGAGGTGGGGTACTGGTAACTGGTCTGTAGTATTAAAGATGATTTAGTTGGACCTTTTTGGGTTGAAAATGTACTCAAAATTAACCCCCAAACCTACTGCCAATTTCTAGACAATGCTTTCTTCAAGCAGTGGTCCACAGAAAAGTCTGAATCTAGGAAACTATGATTTTAATGCAGGCCAATGCTCCATTCCATGCACTGAACTACACTGTGTGGCAAGCCAGTAAAGGCCTTAAAGATGAAAGAATAATGACATGGCCCCATTCATCTCCTGACCTAAATGCTACTGAAAACCTGTGAGCCCTTCTTAGAGGGGAGATTTAAAGGAAAATGGTTCACCTCTCTGAACAGTGTCTGGGAAGCTATGGTTGCTGCTGCACAAAAAGTTGAGCAGAATCAGTCGACCGGAAAAAAGCAAAAAATACACCTAAAGTATAGTTCACCAGCAGTAAATCTACAGGAAAGCAGAGAGAATACTAAGATGATCACTGGGTGCTAGCCTGAAGCTTCACTAACAGACCCAAAATTTAGATGAAGTGAAGCCAATACCTGTTCCCTTGCTAATAAAAAAAATTCAAATGAATAAGAAGCATAGTACCATCCAGGTCAGTATGCTAAACATATGACAGGGAGAATAGATGTATCTTAAGTATGGACTTGAATGTCTCTACAGAAACTTGCTGTTTTATTGCCACAGGGAGATGAGGTTTGAGGTTTACTAATATTTTGGATTGACCACTGTATTTGTTCAATAATAAAAGTCAAAAATAGACCTTGTCTAATAATTGTGCAAACAGTTTATATGCAGTGGCCATGTGTGGCTGCTGGACCCTGTGAGGGGGTTGAGTTGCTGCAGTGGTTCAGAACAGATCACCTGTTCTGCACTATTTTGTTTATACCCTAGATTTAATGATGTTTGAAGATGTCTGTTCTGTCTTGGTCCACTGGAGAGTGGCAACTAACTACTTTGTAACACTTAACCATCATCTAACCAGCAGCCCAGCTACCAAGCTATTTAAAGTCGGAGACTAATAAAGGTTTTATTATTTGCATTAATATTTTAAACATTCATTGGGATTTTGAGGTTTTTATCTGAAGTCATTCATTTATAAATTCCAAAGCTCCCAAAGAGGACCTGGAAAACTGTAATTTGGAGAGACACAAACATTTTTTTTCTGGTTAAGGCAATTTTACTCTTTTTAATCAGCCTTTGTTTCTTTGTTTATAGTCTTTTTAATAGTCAGTTCAGATTACAATTAAGGCCCAGTCACACCAGGGTTTCCGTCCATCCTGCAACAGGTTCTCTTTGCTGCAGAGGTGAGTATGTTGGTGGCTGACACATGGAGATAGGATAGCAAAAAGAAAACTGATTGCGAGTTGAAGGATGGAAGAAACAGACAGACTAACTGTTGCACTGCTGAAAATTCAATCAATCAATCAATCAATCAATCAATTCTATTTATATAGCGCCAAATCACAACAAACAGTTGCCCCAAGGCGCCCCATACTGCAAGGCAAGGCCATACAATAATTACGTAAAAACCCCAACGGTCAAAATGACCCCCTGTGAGCAAGCACCCGGCGACAGTGGGAAAGAAAAACTCCCCCCCAACAGGAAGAAACTTCAAGAAGAACCAGGCCCAGGGAGGGGCAGTCCTCCGCTGGGACTGGCTGGGGCTGAGGGAGAGAACCAGGAAAAAGACACGCTGTGGAGGGGAGCAGAGATCAATCACTAATGATTAAATGCAGAGTGGTGCATACAGAGCAAAAAGAGAAAGAAACACTCAGTGCATCATGGGAACCCCCCAGCAGTCTAAGTCTATAGCAGCATAACTAAGGGATGGTTCAGGGTCACCTGATCCAGCCCTAACTATAAGCTTTAGCAAAAGGAAAGTTTTAAGCCTAATCTTAAAAGTAGAGAGGGTGTCTGTCTCCCTGATCTGAATTGGGAGCTGGTTCCACAGGAGAGGAGCCTGAAAGCTGAAGGCTCTGCCTCCCATTCTACTCTTACAAACCCTAGGAACTACAAGTAAGCCTGCAGTCTAAGAGTGAAGCGCTCTATTGGGGTGATATGGTACTATGAGGTCCCTAAGATAAGATGGGACCTGATTATTCAAAACCTTATAAGTAAGAAGAAGAATTTTAAATTCTATTCTAGAATTAACAGGAAGCCAATGAAGAGAGGCCAATATGGGTGAGATATGCTCTCTCCTTCTAGTCCCCGTTAGTACTCTAGCTGCAGCATTTTGAATTAAGTGAAGGCTTTTCAGGGAACATTTAGGACAACCTGATAATAATGAATTACAATAGTCCAGCCTAGAGGAAAAAAATGCATGAAATAGTTTTTCAGCATCACTCTGAGACAAGACCTTTCTAATTTTAGAGATACTGCGTAAATGCAAAAAAGCAGTCCTACATATTTGTTTAATATGCACTTTGAATGACATATCCTGATCAAAATTGACTCCAAGATTTCTCACAGTATTACTAGAGGTCAGGGTAATGCCATCGAGAGTAAGGATCTGGTTAGACACCATGTTTCTAAGATTTGTGGGGCCAAGTACAATAACTTCAGTTTTATCTGAATTTAAAAGCAGGAAATTAGAGGTCATCCATGTCTTTATGTCTGTAAGACAATCCTGCAGTTTAGCTAATTGGTGTGTGTCCTCTGGCTTCATGGATAGATAAAGCTGGGTATCATCTGCGTAACAATGAAAATTTAAGCAATACCGTCTAATAATACTGCCTAAGGGAAGCATGTATAAAGTGAATAAAATTGGTCCTAGCACAGAACCTTGTGGAACTCCATAATTAACTTTAGTCTGTGAAGAAGATTCCCCATTTACATGAACAAATTGTAATCTATTAGACAAATATGATTCAAACCACCGCAGCGCAGTGCCTTTAATACCTATGGCATGCTCTAATCTCTGTAATAAAATTTTATGGTCAACAGTATCAAAAGCATCACTGAGGTCTAACAGAACAAGCACAGAGATGAGTCCACTGTCCGAGGCCATAAGAAGATCATTTGTAACCTTCACTAATGCTGTTTCTGTACTATGATGAATTCTAAAACCTGACTGAAACTCTTCAAATAGACCATTCCTCTGCAGATGATCAGTTAGCTGTTTTACAACTACCCTTTCAAGAATTTTTGAGAGAAAAGGAAGGTTGGAGATTGCCCTATAATTAGCTAAGATAGCTGGGTCAAGTGATGGCTTTTTAAGTAATGGTTTAATTACTGCCACCTTAAAAGCCTGTGGTACATAGCCAACTAAGAAAGATAGATTGATCATGTTTAAGATCGAAGCATTAAATAATGGTAGGGCTTCCTTGAGCAGCCTGGTAGGAATGGGGTCTAATAGACATGTTGATGGTTTGGATGAAGTAACTAATGAAAATAACTCAGACAGAACAATCGGAGAGAAAGAGTCTAACCAAATACCCGCATCACTGAAAGCAGCCAAAGATAACAATACGTCTTTGGGATGGTTATGAGTAATTTTTTCTCTAATAGTTAAAATTTTGTTAGCAAAGAAAGTCATGAAGTCATTACTAGTTAAAGTTAATGGAATACTCAGCTCAATAGAGCTCTGACTCTTTGTCAGCCTGGCTACAGTGCTGAAAAGAAACAGGGGGTTGTTCTTATTTTCTTCAATTAGTGATGAGTAGAAAGATGTCCTAGCTTTACGGAGGGCTTTTTTATAGAGCAACAGACTCTTTTTCCAGGCTAAGTGAAGATCTTCTAAATTAGTGAGACGCCATTTCCTCTCCAACTTACTGGTTATCTGCTTTAAGCTACGAGTTTGTGAGTTATACCACGGAGTCAGGCACTTCTGATTTAAAGCTCTCTTTTTCAGAGGAGCTACAGCATCCAAAGTTGTCTTCAATGAGGATGTAAAACTATTGACGAGATACTCTATCTCACTTACAGAGTTTAGGTAGCTACTCTGCACTGTGTTGGTATATAGCATTAGAGAACATAAAGAAGGGATCATATCCTTAAACCTAGTTACAGCGCTTTCTGAAAGACTTCTAGTGTATCATCAACCCAGCTAAATGCCAGTTTGCTTTTACCACCATTTACTTCCTGGGACACACAGTCACCAAAAAAAGGGGCTGTGCCACTCGCATCAAAGATAGACAAAGATAGACGTTGTACTTTCCACGGCCGATCACAGATTTTGGCGGACTTTCAACAGATAATGCACATTGTGGACATAATTCACCATACCAAGTGTTGTTACCTGTGGTTAGAATGTGTTTCTGTTTTGCACATAGTAACATGCCAAAATGTGCAATGCGCATATAAAAGTATCTTGGCCCCTTTGGTGTTTTCCCACCAGGACCCCTGTGTGGGTAATGGCTGATGTTTGTTCATGTTAGGCATGTGACAAAACACTGACATGTGTGAACCAAAGTGTGAACCAAAAGAGAAATAAATGACAACCCGCTGCATTGTCAAAATGGGAAATTGTTGCTCCTTCTTTCATCCATCGCAATTTCCACAGATTTTAAATGAATCTTTTACAAGCTTTAGAAGCTGCCTGAGCTTTTTTTGACAGCATACACCGACACCTTCATCCTGCGTCAGTGAACCCAACTTCTGCAGAATCGCTGAACCATCACCTTCAGTCCAGCTGGGAAACCAACCAAGCAGTCCGCATGTAGTCATCTGGGAGAATCTGTGGGTTTAACCTGATGCAGGTCAAGCAAATGTAGCCCAGGCTTCATAAATGATAGCAAAGTAGTAAAGAGAGAGGGAAATAATTTAAAAAGAGGAGTGGGAGTCAATTTTTAGCTATATAAATGTGTGAGTGATAGCTGGCATTTACAGGGTTAACTCCATTTCCCTAAGCAGAAGAGGCATCACAGCCTGACAACAAAGCCGACCGCATTTGGTGAGCGTGGCACGCAGAGAGAGACGCAGCAAGAGAGAGACCACACTGACTGGGCACGTGCGTGTGAGAGCGGCCCTGCTGAAAGTCATCCATAAATTAAATCTGAAAAAAAAAATGGTTCACAGTTGCCGTAGGTCGGACTTGCGGAGTTTTGGTTGATGTTAACTGCTCGGCGGTAAGTCCAGTGTATGTTTCGCGTCGAGTAACAGTGGGATAGCTGTGGCTAATATTAGCTGCTAAGCATTAATGTAGTGCCTCGTGGGTGTTACCCGCTAAGCTAGTTCTGACTCTGAATCATATACACCTGTGCTAACTGAGCTAACAGTTGAGCCATTGGAGTAACTCAGGCAAGATGTTAAGCCATCGTGTGTGCACGTGTGTGTGAAAAAAAAGGGATGAGATTCATGTTACTTCATCACTTTTTGGAGTAGTTGATGATGGAGCATTTGACTTAAGTTATCTGTGAGAAGTTCTAAACTATAGTGAAGTGAAACCTGTGAAGAAAAAAAAGGGGAAATTGTATTCTGTTCTCCAATTAATTATCTTTATGAGTTTTTGGATTTATATAGGTCATATTGTTATCAACTGTTTAACTATGAATTTGTGGCCTTGAGTAGCTGAACTTTACTGATCCAAGTGAATGTGACCTGATTCGCAGGTCAGGTTTTTGAGAGATCTTACGACTGATGCTGAGAGTGGATGGTCGTGTACCAGGAGTCAGTTTCAGGAAAAAAAAAGAGAGATTTGCAGCCAGTGGTTAGCCACCAGCGGGTTCACCAGGTACCAGCCTGGAGATCCAGATCCAAGGGACCAGATGGCGAGCCAGGGTTGAGGAGAAGGACAACTGCATTCACCTCCCTACTTGTGGTGTGGTAGGATAAAGTTGAACACAACCATAAGGGCCCCAACGAATGGACGAACTTGAGTTCAAGGAAAAAAAAAAAAGAAAGAAAAAAGAGACCAAAAGAGAGAAAGAAAAAAAAAGCCACAACAAAGGACGTATTTGTTTTTTTGTTTGTTCACTTCTGCGCGCATTTCATTTTTCCTGTTCAGTAAATAATCCTGTGTTACACTGTTCCTGTTAATGACCCAGAATATATATTTCTTAAAAACATCAGTTTTGAGTGAGTGTGTTTAATGTTGATGATCCCACTTGGGTTTCGTGAGCGACTGTCTAGGAATTCTGATAGCTGGTCCAAATTGGAAACGGATCATTACCGGTAACTCCATCAGGCAAAGAAGGGTTACAGTAAAACTTGGTGAGCCAGCCAGGAGCCCAGCTGGGTGACGTCAGCATTGTATTACAACATGGATTTTATCCAGACGTTTAGTGTCAAGATACCCAATGCAGTCATTATTGAGGGAATAACTGGATTAGTTCAAGATGAAGAAGTGATTGACTTCCTTAAGAAGTACGGTGCCATTCAGCGCACTATTTCGGTCAATGATGAGTCTTCTGAGTTTACCTGATCATCGAGTACTCCAGTGGCTCAGCTGTAGAAGGGTTGGAGTCACTTCTGCCATACAGATACACATCAAAAGGTGATCCCAACGTTGTGTATAATGTCCAGACCCTGAGTAGCGTTTACACCTCCCGGTTACGTAGCAGTGCTACTAAAACCTATCTGACAGAGCTGAAAGAGCTAGCAAAGCTAAGTGGCAAAAACTACGAATTAGTCTTAAGAGAAATGATGACGCAGATTAGCAGTGACATCGAAAGCATTCAACATGTAGATGAACTGCAACCTTTAGCATTCAGTGAGCCCTCTGTGGAGTCCCCACCACCCACCTGTCCTTTTCCAGGGCCCCCTCAGAATGGTAATGATGTAGCTGTCACACCAACCACTGATGAAAGACGAGCCCCACCTCTTTCTGTGAGTGATTTCAATCCACCAGAGGTTCAGAAAGTTGTAGTTGAGCACATTGTGAGGAGGGAAGACACCGGTTCCTCCTCGTCGTTCCCTGTCCGACTTCGTTCTTTCTCAGGGAAAATTCCTAGGCCAAATAGCGAGGCAGATTATGATACTTGGCACTCACACATTGAACTCCTTTTGAATGATCCCAGCATGTCTCCTCTCCAAGTGTCTCGAAGGATCCTGGAGAGTTTGCTTTCACCTGCAGCGGATGTGGTTAAAGGGTTGCACTCCAACTCATTACCCTCTGCCTATCTGCAACTTCTAGATTCAGCTTTCAGTGCAGTTGAAGATGGAGAGGAGCTGTTTGCTCAAGTCATGAATACTCTCCAGGATCCGGGCGAGAAGCCGTCAGCTTACCTGCAGCGATTGCAGCTCGTACTTACCCAGGTTGTTAAGAGAGGGGGGATTGCACCAGGGGAAGCGGGGTAAACATCTTCTCAAGCAATTTTGTAGGGGGTGTTGGGATGCTGCCCTGCTCTCTAGCTTACAACTTGAGCAAAAAAAAAAACTCCCCACCTCTGTTCCCAGAGCTTCTTTTAATGCTACGCACTGAGGAGGACAGACAGGAAACCAAAGCTAGGCGAATGAGAAAACATGTAGGGCCCGCAAAGCAGAGAGCTCAACTCCAGTCACAGAGCAGCAGTATTCTTGAGCCGGCAGAGAACCCAGAGACCAATCCCGGTGCAATTGATGATCTTAGGAAACAGGTCGCTAAACTCCAGAGTCAACTAACCACCTTAATGACTCAGAAGAAGTCCAAGGTTTTCAGTGATGGGGATGCTACAGGGAATACACAGGAAAGGGCATCATACAGTACAAAGCCAGACATGCCAAAACAACTAAGAAAGAACTACGTACACAGACCCAGACCTTGGTACTGCTTTAATTGCGGGGAGGAGGGACACATCGCAACACTTTGCACTAATGACTCAAACCCAACTTTAGTGACTGAGAAGAGAAGGCAGTTCGAGGAAAGGCAGCATGAGTGGGACCAACAGAACCGCCCTAGCACACCTTTAAACTAGACTCAGTCTCTGGCGTGGAGCAGGCAGGGGCTGAAGAAAGACGAGCATGCTCCTCAAAGGGACGCAGGGCGTGTGTGTGCACTACTTCAAGCCGTTTGGAAAGAAGTTGCACTTTTGAGCTCCCTTCTGGGTTGGTTGGCACCCAAAGTACAGCCGAAGTGACCATCAATGGCGAGTTGCAAGTTAACTGTCTCCTTGATACGGGTTCGCAGGTTACCACCGGCCCCCATTCATTTTATAAACAGCACCTGGCTGACCAAGAGATCAAACCTCTGCACGATCTCTTACAGGTAGAGGGTGCAAACGGGCAATCAGTGCCATACTTAGGTTACATTGAAATGACCACTGATTTTCCACGCTTTGTTTGGTGTACCAATAGGAGTGCCTACCCTTGCTTTGGTTGTACCTGATGTCTGGGCCGACTCACAGTCCCTTGTCTTGATAGGTACCAATACCATGGATGTCTTGTACAGCATTTATTCAGACAGTGAGCCAACCAACTACCAGCCAGCCCATTATGGCTATCAAGCAGTGATCAAAGTCCTTGAACTTCGACGCAGACAGGCTAATGATAGCCATGGCATGGTGAGATTACAAGGAAAGGGGCAGGAGGTCATTCCGGCTGGAGAGACCGTTGTTATCGAAGGTGTTGCTGTAGCTAACAACTTTCAGAACGCGAAGACTGTTGTGGTTGAGCATCCATCTTCGTCTTCTTTGCCTGGCGGGTTAATAATGAAGTCTTGCTTGGTTGATCTTCCCAGCCAGCAACCTTTTAAACTGCCTGTCATTGTTAGCAATGTGTCTGAACACGATATTGTCCTGTCTGCGGGGTGTAAACTTGCAGACATTTGCACTTACCAACGCGTTTTGTCCCTTCAACATTGCATGAGTAAACTGGCTGATGCTGACTCACTTTCGAAGGCGAATTTGCCCTTCAACTTTGGGGAATCGCCACTCCCACCTGAATGGAAGGAGCGCATTGTCCAGCAGCTTCATAGCATGTCAGAAGTGTTTGCGCAACACGATTTGGATTTTGGGTGAACAGACAAAGTGGCGCATCACATTAAGCTTTCAGATGAAACCCCTTTTAAGCTGCGGCCCCGGCCAATACACCCAGCTGATGTTGAAGCTGTTCGTAGGCACATCCAAGAGCTCCTGGATACTGGAGTTATTCGGGAATCTGAGTCCCCTTGTTCATCCCCGATTGTGGTGGTCAGGAAAAAGAATGGTACTGTCAGACTTTGTATTGACTATTGCAGGCTGAACCTGCAGATGATAAAGGATGCAGATGTGCTTCCCAAGCTCGAAGACACCTTCTCTGCACTTTCAGGCTCCCAGTGGTTTTCCGCTCTTGATTTAAAATCTGGTTATTACCAGATTGAAGTCGAGGAGGCAGACAAACCTAAGACAGCTTTTGTGTGCCCTCTCGGATTTTGGGAATTTAATCGGATGCCCCTGGGTGTGACAAATGCACCAAGTACCTTTCAAAGGTTAATGGAAAAATGCATGGGCGACATGCACTTGAAGGAGGTTTTGGTTTTCCTGGACGACATGATTGTTTTCTCGGCGACCCTAGAGGAGCACGAGGCCCGCCTCTTGAAGGTTCTTGGTCGCCTTAAGGAATTTGGTCTAAAGCTTTCACCTGAAAAGTGTTCTTTTTTCCAGACCTCTGTCAAGTACCTTGCACATGTCATTTCCCGGAATGGGGTTGAGACTGACCCAGAGAAAATCGCTTCTCTCAAGACTTGGCCAGTTCCACAGAACTTGAGAGAATTGAGGTCCTTCTTGGGGTTTGCTGGATACTACCGGAGGTTTGTGAAGGGGTACTCTAACATCGTAAAGCCTCTGCACAGCCTCACTTCTGGCTACCCACCTCCACGCAGAAAGTCCAGTTTGAAGCAGAGGACTGATCAGACTTACCACAACCCGAAAGAACCCTTTGGAGGTCGGTGGACCTCTGTTTGTCAGCAGGCATTTGAGCAGGTCATCGAAGCACTTACCACTGCTCCTGTGTTGGGTTTTGCTAATCCTCAAAAGCCGTATGTGCTGCACACTGATGCCAGCACCAGCGGTCTGGGTGCTGTCCTTTATCAAGAACAGGAAGGTCAGCTCCGCGTCATCGCTTACGCGAGCAGAGGGCTATCGAGGAGTGAGAGCCAGTACCCAGCCCATAAGCTGGAATTCTTGGCACTTAAATGGTCAGTTACCAAAAAATTTTGTGACTACCTATATGGAAATCATTTCACCGTGGTTACTGATAGTAACCCATTGACGTATCTTTTGACTACTGCAAAACTCGATGCAACGAGTTACAGATGGCTTGCCACTTTGTCTACCTTTTCATTCAAGCTTGTGTACAGACCCGGGAAGCAAAACACAGATGCCGACGGACTGTCACGCAGACCTCATGGCAACTTGTCGGACGATTTCAGATCACAAAAAGAGAGTGAGCGAATTTGTCAGTTCGCCCGCGACCACCTCTCTGGACTGGGCAGCATCGACACAATTGAACAAGCTGCCGTTCAAGCTATTTGTGAAAGGCAGTTGGTTTTTAAGTGACAATCAGGTTGTTCCTGGTAGTGCTACCTTGGTCGAGACTCTTACCACTTCTACAAGAGCTGTGCCTAATAGCTATGGGAAGGAAGATCAGTTTGGAGGGTTGCCGGCTATCCCTCACTTGACTGAGGCGGAGTTGGCGAGCAAGCAAAGGGCAGATCAGTGTCTGGGGCACGCCATCCTTCAACTTGAGCATGGGGAGAAGCCACCCACAACACTACGGAGCGAGCTTCCGGAACTCCCATTCTTGTTGAGAGAGCTACAGCGTCTTGAGCTCCACAATAATGTGCTGTACCGGAGACGACAGGTCGGCCCTCAGACATCTTATCAGCTGGTTTTGCCAACTGAGCTTCGTGACATGGTCTTGACGAGTTTGCACGATCACATGGGACACATGGGGGCGGATCGCACCTTAGATCTTGTAAGGCGAGGTTCTACTGGCCCAAGATGGCTGTAGACGTTGAAAAAAAAGTGAAGATGTGTGGCAGATGTGTGCGCCAGAAGGCACTACCTGAGAAGGCGGCACCGTTAATCAGTATCAACACGATGAGGCCGCTTGAGTTACTTTGCATGGATTTTCTTTCCTTGGAACCTGACAGCAGTGGAACAAAGGACATTCTTGTCCTCACAGATCACTTTACAATGTTCGCAGTTGATAAGCCACGATGGCGTGAGTGTTATGTGTCAGACGCAGCTCGGAGAACCGACCAGCGTTTGAAGGACCCAGTATGAAATAAGCAGAGCACGGTACAAAGGCTAACTGAATTTAATACATAACAGTGATACAAAAAATAACAAAAGAAAGTGTGGTCTGGCGTGGTGCGCTCCCAGCAGCGCTAGCGGTCCGGAGCCAGAAGCTGTTCGGACCCAAGGACCCCGCCGACACCCCCCAGGTGGCTGCAACAAACCGAGTCTGTGAAAGAAGGAACCATTATGTGAGTCCACACTCTACACACAGAGAGAACACTTAAAGGTGTACAAACAGCAAACACTTCCTGGCTTGATTACTAATCAGCTTCCCAACCTGCAGGCATGGAACATCCAGTTCACAAAACTCCACTGCAGTGGAAGCCGATACATGACTAACATACAGCTCAATATAAAAAGGTGTGAGGGACACCACATTTACTGACTGTATAAATGTTAGTCACAAAATCTAACGTACCTCAGGAAGTGTGCTGACGAGCGTGAGACCTCACCCCCTCCTCTTTCACAGACCGTGCATCAAACCCTGGACGTTCTCTGCATCCACTGATGATGAGATGGCTCCCGAGACGACGATCTCACCTGTCTGGTCACAAGGTCGAGTCTCTGGCAAATACACACTGTATACTCCAGTCTTAAATGCCACCATGTTCCAATCCATATAGATGCACCTCAGCTGTGAGTCCTGACGAGCCGCAGGTGATCAGGGTGAGGTCCTGATAACCTCAGCAACACAGCCACTCAGTCCCAAATGCAAGCCACCTGGAAGGAAAAACAAAAGACAGAAACAAAAAGGCAGCCAGGCCCCCCAGCCATACAACAGTGAGTTTGTGAAACCTTTAGTCCATGCGTACAACTGTACAAGGAATGAGGTGACAGGGTTCACGCCATACCAGCTAATGTTCGGCCGCCAGCCCCGCCTACCGAGTCGATCTCGCCTTTGGGCTGCCCATGCAAGGTGATCAGCACACAACCCACTCTCAGTATGTGCAGAGTCTGAAGTCTCATCTTCAGGAAAGCTATAAAATGGCTACAGCAAATGCTGCAAAAGCAGCAACCAAAAACAAAACAAAATATGACAGGCATGTGATGATTTCAGATTTGGATGTTTGAGATCGAGTGCTGATCAGAAATGTCTGGTTGCAGGGGAAGCACAAAATCTCTGATAAGTGGGAAGCAACTGTCCATGTTGTGGTAAGTAGAGCTGGAACACTTCCAGTATACACGGTCAAGCCCGAGAACAGAGAGGGTCCCTTGAGGACATTGCATAGGGACTTACTACTTCCGTGCGGGTACTTTCCGACAGACGACAGACATCCTGTTCCGCATTCCATGAAACGTGGGCCGCCAACTCGTGCAAACCCCTCCACAGATGAAATGATTCCCTCAGATGAGGAGGAAGATGAAATTATTCCGACCTATTGGTTCAGGGGCCCTTCGAGTGTGCAGGTTCCAACTTTTCGGAGCACATTTCCAGTTGATCCAGGGGTGTCCCCAGAACGAGACAAACAGAGTACAATGTTCCCACATGATCATCTTGTCGAGAGTTTCCCAAGTGTTCAGTGGGTGGATTACGCACCTGAAGTTGACAAACAAACTGTTCGGCCTGACTGTATTACAGACACCCCTCCGGTACTCGATCAGCCTGACAGTCATTTGAGTGACATTGAACCTTTGACCCATGACATAGCCACAACAGCTGAGCCAATGGTTTTGGTTGAAGATGACAGTCCTGACATGCAGTACGAAAGACCTCAAGACATTCCAGGTGACATTAATGAATATGGAGCAATGGGCACATCCGATGCACATGAGAATGAACAGATTAGTTCCATCAGACGTTCAACTCGGACAAGGGACCAGCCTGACAGACTTCAGTATGCGGAACTGGGTAATCCATTGTTAGCTATGGTGCAGTCATTCTTTCGAGACATAACTACAGTTATTGACACTGCCATGAGCGAGAGTTCATTAGGTTTTCCTTTAACTTCCCGAGTAGTAACGACTCAACCTTTACCATATCCCGGGACGGGTATGGGGTCAAAGGGGGAGGGTGTAGCCCAGGATTCATAAATGATAGCAAAGTAGTAAAGAGATAGGGAAATAATTTAAAAAGAGGAGTGGGAGTCAATTTTTAGCTATATGAATGTGTGAGTGATAGCTGGCATTTATAGGGTTAACTCCATTTCCCTAAGCAGAAGGGGCGTCGCAGCCTGACGACACAGCCGACCGCGTTTGGTGAGCGCAGCACGCAGAGAGAGATGCAGCAAGAGAGAGACCACACTGACTGGGCACGTGCGTGTGTGAGCGGCCCTGCTGAAAGTCATCCATAAATTAAAACTGGAAAAAAAAATGGTTCACAGTTGCCGTAGGTTGGACTTGCAGAGTTTTGGTTGATGTTAACTGCTCGGCGGTAAGTCCAGTGTATGTTTCGCGTCGAGTAAAAGTGGGATAGCTGTGGCTAATATTAGCTGCTAAGCATTAATGTAGTGCCTCGTGGGTGTTAGCCGCTAAGCTAGTTCTGACTCTGAATCATATACACCTGTGCTAACTGAGCTAACAGTTGAGCCATTGGAGTAACTCAGGCAAGATGTTAAGCCATCGTGTGTGCACGTGTGTGTGTATGTGCGTGCATGTGAAAAAAAATGGATGAGATTCATGTTACTTAATCACTTTTTGGAGTAGTTGATGATGGAGCATTTGACTTAAGTTATCTGTGAGAAGTTATAAACTATAGTGAAGTGAAACCTGTGAAGAAAAAAAAGGGGAAATTGTATTCTGTTTACCAATTAATTATCTTACACAAACAACGGTTACACAAACAATGCCAGAATAAGGCCCTTCAGGAAACTGGATAGGACCAAGCCTCTTCACTCCACACGATCTAAAGAACCCCAGATAAGTGAACCTTCAAGTGTTCTGATGACCATTCCTGTCAGTGATGCCAAGTGGCTTTCTTTGTTTAATTTTAATAATAATAACAATAATTTTATGAACCCAATATTCACTGGTAAAATTCAACCACACTTGTCCTTTTTAATTTCTGTCTTTAGTCACACCCGTCGCTATGGGCAGGCCCTAGGGGGTAGTGCCTGCCCACTGATATGCTTGGGCCCGCCCACCCAAGCCAGATCACAGTCACAGATCTCAAATAAATAAATAGATAAATAAAATCCTAATTTCATTTTATTGTAGTTGCTTTGGGTTAAAACGGCCAGTGTTGCATAATCACTAAGACATTAAATATATTAAAACTGTGTGAGTTTGTTGGAAAGTTTGTCTACGTATGTAATCACGTCAGTGCTGCCCAGCAACAATCAGTTACCGCGTTTATGGGGGAAATGAAGTGTGAGTTTTTGCCAGCAGACAGCAGCTAGTTTTTGTGCTTTCCTAACTATGGATATACGTAACTGGTTTAAAACCCCAACATCGGTAACTTCGGATAAACCAACACATGATGTCGTTGGCAAAGAAAACCCTGGACCCATTTTTACCTCCGTGGATCCTGTACTGACACAGGGTGGACGAAAGAGAGGACAGCGCAAAGTAGGTCCAAATTTTTACTGTGTGTGTGTGTGTGTGTGTGTCAGAGGCGATTGCTCTAAGACTGCAAGGGAAGCTCAGCTTCCCCTAAAATGTAAAAAAATAAGCAATCAAATATATACTGTTGTGTGTACATGTCATTGACTAAATATGCGCTACAACGTGCTCAACTTTTGTTTAGAATCAGCTTCTTATCACTGGTAACGACGCGGCTTTCCTCTCACTCAAACCCGCAGCTTCACAGTGCTTTAAACAGTGTGGACGCTGAGCGTCCACAGACTTCAATAGCGAAGCAAAGAGTGCAGCGAAACGAGACAAGTCATTGGATAAATGCTGGGCTTTGTCCCGCCCATCGGATGCTCAGCGTCTCTGGGGGTCTATGGGGCAGTGGGCGGGCCTCGGCTGGCCTGGATGCTCAGCTTTTGCATGATGATTGGATGATCTGTCTGAGGCTGAATCCCTTTTTGATTGACAGTGAAATGAGCGAATCAGCGATCTTTTGGTGTAAACAGCCGTGGGAGCAATTTTTAATTTTCATTCTGTTCTGAGTTGAACCGGAGACTTTCCTAATCCTCTTAGCGGCATTTTCTTTGTTAAAAACGACTAGTGACAAATCGAGCTTCTATTTCTGGTGTTTTTTTTTTTTGTAGCTGCTTGTGTTTGGAGACTGACTTCTATCACTCTTTCTGACTTGTATCGCAGTTTCTGTCCCTACCGAGCAGCGGGTGCTGCTGAGCTCCTCCACTGTCACAAAGCACTCACAGGCGGACAAACTTCACACTAGCCTCAGTCCCAGCTAGCGAGCTAGCTAGGTAGCAAGCTGCACATAATGGCAGACAATTTGAATGTTGTGGACCGGATTTTGGCGAAGCCATTTGATAGTCTTCCTTATGAAGAAAAACGTAAGTTAAACAGCAGGGCAGATCAACTTCTCAGATTAATTTGGTGCAAAAGGTGGGGAAAAGTAACAGGTCTTTTCAGCTGCCCTGGTATGACAAAGTGAGCTGGCTGACTGGAATTGCTGTAACAAATAAAATGTACTGTTTCTTGAAAAGGAACGGAGGGTAGAATTTACATATAAATAAACCGACACATTTTATGATGTAGGCCAAAATTGAGCTTCCCCTCCTTGAAAGACCAGCATCCGCCACTAGTGCGTGTGTGTGTGATGGCAGTTGGTACTATTGCTACTGCTACCCCTCTGTTGGTTGCTTTGAAATGCACCCGCCGTGGTGTTTTTTTTTGTTTGTTTAGTTCGAGATGCTGTCTGTGATCTAATACGTTATTTGTACTTGTGTGTGTGTGCGTGCGAACATGCGCGCGCGTGTTTGTGTGTGTGTGAGTGAGTGAGTGAGTGAGTGAGTGAGTGAAGTGAGTGAGTGAGTGAGTGAGTGAGTGAGTGAGTGAGTGAGTGAGTGAGTGAGTGAGTGAGTGAGTGAGTGAGTGAGCAAGCGAGAGAGAGTGAGAGAGAGAGAGAGAGAGAGAGAGAGAGAGTGAGAGAGAGAGAGAGAGAGAGAGCTGGTCTGGTCATGGTTAATGTGATGATTATTGTGAGGGTGTGGTTGGCTCTCACTGCGGTATTGTATCACTTCCTGTTCCGGAGCACAGCGGTGTTTTGCTGTATCTGTTAGCTGTTTAATCTGCGCAGTTAGATTGATCTAGTTATCTAGATTACGATTTGTTTCCCAGTGTAATCTTAACGTGCCTTAACTAAAGCACTCCTTCTGCTGAATCACCTCTAAATTATTTACACATTATTCACTTTGCGTGTTTTTAGGAATCCGCTAGCTTAGCGCAGCTACTAGCTCTTAGCCGGTTTAGTATGGTGGCTTCTCCTGTCTCTCCCGCACTTTTCTGCTCTGGGTGTGAAATGTTTAGTTATTCCTGGGCCAGGCTGGGCGAATTGGAGACTCGGCTCCGCACCGTGGAAAATTCTACAGCTAGCCAGGCCCCTGTAGTCGGTGCGGACCAAGGTAGCTTAGCCGCCGTTAGTTTCCCTCTGGCAGATCCCGAGCAGCTGGGAAAGCAGGCCGACTGGGTGACTGTGAGGAGGAAGCATAGTTCTAAACAGAAGCCCCATGTGCACCGCCAACCCGTTCACATTTCTAACCATTTTTCCCCACTCGACGACACACCCGCCGAGGATCAAACTCTGGTTATTGGCGACTCTGTTTTGAGAAATGTGAAGTTAGTGACACCAGCAACCATAGTCAATTGTCTTCCGGGGGTCAGAGCAGGCGACATTGAAGGAAATTTGAAACTGCTGGCTAAGGCTAAGCGTAAATTTGGTAAGATTGTAATTCACGTCGGCAGTAATGACACCCGGTTACGCCAATCGGAGGTCACTAAAATTAACATTAAATCGGTGTGTAACTTTGCAAAAACAATGTCGGACTCTGTAGTTTTCTCTGGGCCCCTCCCCAATTGGACCGGGAGTGACATGTTTAGCCGCATGTTCTCCTTGAATTGCTGGCTGTCTGAGTGGTGTCCAAAAAATGAGGTGGGCTTCATAGATAATTGGCAAAGCTTCTGGGGAAAACCTGGTCTTGTTAGGAGAGACGGCATCCATCCCAATTTGGATGGAGCAGCTCTCATTTCTAGAAATCTGGCCAATTTTCTTAAATCCTCCAAACCGTGACTATCCAGGGTTGGGACCAGGAAGCAGAGTTGTAGTTGCCGAGGCGGAGGATTAGCAGCAATCTTCCATTCCAGCTTATTAATTAATCAAAAACCCAGACAGAGCTTTAATTCATTTGAAAGCTTGACTCTTAGTCTTGTCCATCCAAATTGGAAGTCCCAAAAACCAGTTTTATTTGTTATTATCTATTGTCCACCTGGTCGTCGTTATTGTGAGTTTCTCTGTGAATTTTCAGACCTTTTGTCTGACTTAGTGCTTAGCTCAGATAAGATAATTATAGTGGGCGATTTTAACATCCACACAGATGCTGAGAATGACAGCCTCAACACTGCATTTAATCTATTATTAGACTCTATTGGCTTTGCTCAAAATGTAAATGAGTCCACCCACCACTTTAATCATATCTTAGATCTTGTTCTGACTTATGGTATGGAAATAGAAGACTTAACAGTATTCCCTGAAAACTCCCTTCTGTCTGATCATTTCTTAATAACATTTACATTTACTCTGATGGACTACCCAGCAATGGGGAATACGTTTCATTACACTAGACGTCTTTCAGAAAGCGCTGTAACTAGGTTTAAGGATATGATTCCTTCTTTATGTTCTCTAATGCCATATACCAACACAGTGCAGTGTAGTTACCTAAACTCTGTAAGTGAGATAGAGTATCTCGTCAATAGTTTTACATCCTCATTGAAGACAACTTTGGATGCTGTAGCTCCTCTGAAAAAGAGAGCTTTAAATCAGAAGTGCCTGACTCCGTGGTATAATCAATCAACTTTTTTCTTGTATAGCGCCAAATCACAACAAACAGTTGCCCCAAGGCGCTCCACATTGCAAGGCAAGGCCATACAATAATTATGAAACACAGTCTACGTCTAAAGCAACATAACCAAGGGATGGTCCAGGGTCACCCGATCCAGCCCTAACTATAAGCCTTAGCGAAAAGGAAAGTTTTAAGCCTAATCTTAAAAGTAGAGAGGGTATCTGTCTCCCTGATCTGAATTGGGAGCTGGTTCCACAGGAGAGGAGCCTGAAAGCTGAAGGCTCTGCCTCCCATTCTACTCTTACAAACCCTAGGAACTACAAGTAAGCCCGCAGTCTGAGAGCGAAGCGCTCTAATGGGTAATATGGTACTACAAGGTCCCTAAGATAAGATGGGACCTGATTATTCAAAACCTTATAAGTAAGAAGAAGAATTTTAAATTCTATTCTAGCATTAACAGGAAGCCAATGAAGGGAGGCCAACACGGGTGAGATATGCTCTCTCCTGCTAGTCCCCGTCAGTACTCTAGCTGCAGCATTCTGAACCAACTGAAGGCTTTTTAGGGAACTTTTAGGACAACCTGATAATAATGAATTACAATAGTCCAGCCTAGAGGAAATAAATGCATGAATTAGTTTTTCAGCATCACTCTGAGACAAGACCTTTCTAATTTTAGAGATATTGCGTAAATGCAAAAAGGCAGTCCTACATATTTGTTTAATATGCGCTTTGAATGACATATCCTGATCAAAAATAACTCCAAGATTTCTCACAGTATTACTAGAGATCAGGGAAATGCCATCCAGAGTAACGATCTGGTTAGACACCATGCTTCTAAGATTTGTGGGGCCAAGTACAATAACTTCAGTTTTATCTGAGTTTAAAAGCAGGAAATTAGAGGTCATCCATGTCTTTATGTCTGTAAGACAATCTTGCAGTTTAGCTAATTGGTGCGTATCCTCTGGCTTCATGGATAGATAAAGCTGGGTATCATCTGCGTAACAATGAAAATTTAAGCAATACCGTCTAATAATACTGCCCAAGGGAAGCATGTATAAAGTGAATAAAATTGGTCCTAGCACAGAACCTTGTGGAACTCCATAATTAACTTTAGTCTGTGAAGAAGATTCCCCATTTACATGAACAAACTGTAATCTATTAGACAAATATGATTCAAACCACCGCAGCGCAATGCCTTTAATACCTATGACATGCTCTAATCTCTGTAATAAAATTTATGGTCAACAGTATCAAAAGCAGCACTGAGGTCCAACAGAACAAGCACAGAGATAAGTCCACTGTCCGAAGCCATAAGAAGATCATTTGTAACCTTCACTAATGCTGTTTCTGTACTATGATGAATTCTAAAACCTGACTGAAACTCTTCAAATAGGACCATTCCTCTGCAGGTGATCAGTTAGCTGTTTTACAACTACCCTCTCAAGAATCTTTGAGAGAAAAGGAAGGTTGGAGATTGGCCTATAATTAGCTAAGATAGCTGGGTCAAGTGATGGCTTTTTAAGTAATGGTTTAATTACTGCCACCTTAAAGGCCTGTGGTACATAACCAACTAACAAAGATAGATTGATCATATTTAAGATTGAAGCATTAAATAATGGTAGGACTTCCTTGAGCAGCCTGGCAGGAATGGGGTCTAATAAGCATGTTGATGGTTGGATGAAGTAACTAATGAAAATAACTCAGACAGAACAATCGGAGAGAAAGAGTCTAACCAAATACCGGCATCACTGAAAGCAGCCAAAGATAACGATACATCTTTGGGATGGTTATGAGTAATTTTTCTCTAATAGTCAAAATTTGTTAGCAAAGAAAGTCATGAAGTCATTACTAGTTAAAGTTAATGGAATACTCAGCTCAATAGAGCTCTGACTCATTGTCAGCCTGGCTACAGTGCTGAAAAGAAACTGGGGTTGTTCTTATTTTCTTCAATTAGTGATGAGTAGAAAGATGTCCTAGCTTCACGAAGGGCTTTCTTATAGAGCAAAAAACTCTTTTTCCAGGCTAAGTGAAGATCTTCTAATTAGTGAGACGCCATTTCCTCTCCAACTTACGGGTATCAGCTTTAAGCTACGAGTTTGTGAGTTATACCACGGAGTCAGACACTTCTGATTTAAAGCTCTCTTTTTCAGAGGAGCTACAGCATCCAAAGTTGTCTTCAATGAGGATGTAAAACTATTGACAAGATACTATAACTCACAAACTCGTAGGTTAAAGCAGATAACCCGTAAGTTGGAGAGGAAATGGCGTCTCACTAATTTAGAAGATCTTCACTTAGCCTGGAAAAAGAGTCTGTTGCTCTATAAAAAAGCCCTCCGTAAAGCTAGGACATCTTTCTACTCATCACTAATTGAAGAAAATAAGAACAACCCCAGGTTTCTTTTCAGCACTGTAGCCGGCTGACAAAGAGTCAGAGCTCTATTGAGCTGAGTATTCCATTAACTTTAACTAGTAATGACTTCATGACTTTCTTTGCTAACAAAATTTTAACTATTAGAGAAAAAATTACTCATAACCATCCCAAGGACGTATCGTTATCTTTGGCTGCTTTCAGTGATGCGGGTATTTGGTTAGACTCTTTCTCTCCGATTGTTCTGTCTGAGTTATTTTCATTAGTTACTTCATCCAAACCATCAACATGTTTATTGACCCCATTCCTACCAGGCTGCTCAAGGAAGCCCTACCATTATTTAATGCTTCGATCTTAAATATGATCAATCTATCTTTGTTAGTTGGCTATGTACCACAGGCTTTTAAGGTGGCAGTAATTAAACCATTACTTAAAAAGCCATCACTTGACCCAGCTATCTTAGCTAATTATAGGCCAATCTCCAACCTTCCTTTCTCTCAAAAATTCTTGAAAGGGTAGTTGTAAAACAGCTAACTGATCATCTGCAGAGGAATGGTCTATTTGAAGAGTTTCAGTCAGGTTTTAGAATTCATCATAGTACAGAAACTGCATTAGTGAAGGTTACAAATGATCTTCTTATGGCCTCAGACAGTGGACTCATCTCTGTGCTTGTTCTGTTAGACCGCAGTGCTGCTTTTGATACTGTTGACCATAAAATTTTATTACAGAGATTAGAGCATGCCATAGGTATTAAGGCACTGCGCTGCGGTGGTTTCAATCATATTTGTCTAATAGATTACAATTGTTCATGTAAATGGGGAATCTTCTTCACAGAGTAAAGTTAATTATGGAGTTCCACAAGGTTCTGTGCTAGGACCAATTTTATTCACTTTATACATGCTTCCCTTAGGCAGTATTATTAGACGGTATTGCTTAAATTTTCATTGTTACGCAGATGATACCCAGCTTTATCATCCATGAAGCCAGAGGACACACACCAATTGGCTAAACTGCAGGATTGTCTTACAGACATAAAGACACTGATGACCTCTAATTTCCTGCTTTTAAACTCAGGTAAAACTGAAGTTATTGTACTTGGCCCCACACAAATCTTAGAAACATGGTGTCTAACCAGATCCTTACTCTGGATGGCATTACCCTGACCTCTAGTAATACTGTGAGAAATCTTGGAGTCATTTTTGATCAGGATATGTCATTCAAAGCGCATATTAAACAAATATGTAGGACTGCTTTTTTGCATTTACACAATATCTCTAAAATTAGAAGGTCTTGTCTCAGAGTGATGCTGAAAAACTAATTCATAGCATTTATTTCCTCTAGGCTGGACTATTGTAATTCATTATTATCAGGTTGTCCTAAAAGTTCCCTAAAAAGCCTTCAGTTAATTCAAAATGCTGCAGCTAGTGTACTAACGGGGACTAGAAGGAGAGAGCATATCTCACCCATATTGGCCTCTCTTCATTGGCTTCCTGTTAATTCTAGAATAGAATTTAAAATTCTTCTTCTTACTTAAGGTTTTTGAATAATCAGGTCCCATCTTATCTTAGGGACCTCGTAGTACCATATCACCCCAATAGAGTGCTTCGCTCTCAGACTGCAGGCTTACTTGTAGTTCCTAGGGTTTGTAAGAGTAGAATGGGAGGCAGAGCCTTCAGCTTTCAGGCTCCTCTCCTGTGGAACCAGCTCCCAATTCAGATCAGGGAGACAGACACCCTCTCTACTTTTAAGATTAGGCTTAAAACTTTCCTTTTTGCTAAAGCTTATAGTTAGGGCTGGATCAGGTGACCTGAACCATCCCTTATTATGCTGCTATAGACGTAGACTGCTGGGGGGTTCCCATGATGCACTGTTTCTTTCTCTTTTTGCTCTGTATGCACCACTCTGCATTTAATCACTAGTGATCGATCTCTGCTCCCCTCCACAGCATATCTTTTTCCTGGTTCTCTCCTCAGCCCCAACCAGTCCCAGCAAAAGACTGCCCTCCCGGAGCCTGGTTCTGCTGGAGGTTTCTTCTGTTAAAAGGGAGTTTTTCCTCCCACGGTAGCCAAGTGCTTGCTCACAGGGGGTCGTTTTGACCGTTGGGGTTTTACATAATTATTGTATGGCCTTGCCTTACAATATAAAGCACCTTGGGGCAACTGTTTGTTGTGATTTGGCGCTATATAAAAAAAAAAATTGATTGATTGATTGATTTATTGTTTAGGGCTGCGTGAATATTAAAAATAAGCAAAAATAAGCTATTAACAGTGGTGCCCACCTGGTGGATTTCATAAGCCCCCCTTAAGACTGAGATCTGGCGACGGGACTGTCTCTAGTGCCTCATCATTTCCTTTTTTGTTGCTCATCACGTCTCATCAACATATCGTCTCAGTAATAAAATTATGAATAATTATCCATATTCTCAGTCACCTGTGTTTGTACCTATAAAAATGTAAATAAATCTGTAAATATTATGTCAGTTATGTTGTCTTGTGTCCAACTGAAGACAGATGTTTTGTCACTTGTATCCAGAACTTCTGACTTTCAGATCAAAGACTGATTAATATTGATCATAATATGATCAAGGTATTGTGCTATGTAGGTTGTACTCCCTTCAAGGTATTGAATTAATTCCAAATTGAACTAAATATTGTTTTACACTATCCGGTTGAGTCAGCATGATGTGGAATCCAGCTGACATTGTGTCCCCAAAGGACCTGTTTGAACAAAATACAAACTGGAAAGGGATATGTGTGCTTGGAAGGCTGGCTTTGTTGTGTTTGGACACTGTCCCCTTGAAACGATTCATAATGTTGGAAGTTTATGTGAGTGGTTGGGAGGCATTTAGACACATCGCTGACTGTTTCTTGGCGTTGGGGATGATGGTGGCAGACTTGAACCCCATGGGGACTATGGCCTGGCTGATGGAGATGCTGAAAGTGTGTGTTAGTACTTCTGCCAGATGATTTGCACACTTTGAGAACCAGACTAGGGACGTTCTGAAGTCCCAAAGTGTGGGCTGAGCTGTTGCTTTTTACATGTAATTAAATTTTTTACTGACATTTTCAAGCCACTGCAGTAAAAATAATAAAACTAATAATAAATAAATAAAATGGATTCAGCATGGCATCATAATAAAATGTCAGTTTGTGTTAACTCTGTATCAGTGCAACAGTGCAGGCACTCTGCACAGATCTGACAGATGCATGCATCTGTCAGATCTGTGCATCCATCCATCCATCCATCCAGCCATCCATCCATCCAGCCATCCATCTCCAGCTCAGAGCAAAATTTTGCATTCCCTTCCATTGAAATGGCAACAAAAGGAATTTTGATCGCACACATGCAGCATTGCAATTAGCTGTTTTGTGCTCACGCACAGCGTGGTGATCATCCAGCTGACATAACGCGCAATAATTCAGCTGACTTGACAGTCCACAGTGCAGTGATAATTCAGCTAACACAACAGCCCACAGCACAAGATCATGCAGCTGACATGACGGACCACAGCGTGTGATCATATTGCAGACATGATGGACCACAGCACGTGATCATACGGCTGACATGACAGATCACAGTGTACAATCCTACAGCTGACATGACGGCCCACAGTGCGGCTCCTGTGATGCACAGCCCGCAGCACAGCGCATTTGACTGGGATGTTACAGCCATGTCGACCATGTCATTACAGATACATTAAGCGATTAACATGATCGTACACGTGTATTGCTGACATGACAGACCACAGAGAGTGATCATATTGCTGAGATGACGGACCACAGCACGTGATCATATCACTGACATGACAGACCACAGCACACAATCCTACAGCTGACATGACGGCCCACAGTGCAGCTCTGTGATGCACTGCCCGCAGACAGCGCATTTTGACCGGAACTTTACAGCCATGTCGACCATAATTATAGATACATTAAAGCAATATAACATGATTGTATATGGCCGACATGGACAGACCACAGTGCGTGATCATATCGCTGACACGACGGACCACAGCACATGATCATATCGCAGACATGACGGACCCAGCACGTGATCAATCGCAGACATGACGGACCACAGCACGTGATCATATCGCTGACATGAACGGACCACAGTACATGATCATACGCAGACATGACGGACCACAGCACGTGATCATATCGCAGACATGACGGACCACAAGCACGTGATCTATCGCTGACAATTGTTAGGTGGGCCGCTGAAGAGGAGGTACTGCTGGCCACCACCACCAGAGGGCGCGCCTTCTTGGAGTGCGGGCTCCAAGGCACGTAAGAGGGCGCCGGACCCTGAAGAAGTGACAGCTGTCATTCATCCCCTGCACCAGCTGTCACTCGTCATCATCAGCATCACCATCTTAAAGCCGGATCGGAACTCCCACCTCCTCGCCGAGAAATCGAATACCGTGAGGTAATTTTCTCTGCTGACTTTAACACAGTGTTTAGGATTCTGACCTTTTGTTGCAGCCGGTATCCTGTGGTGGTTCACCCTTATCTGGAAGTGGCGTGGAGGCGTGACGACGACAACCGCGCTACAGATAAGTGGTCACACTAGGAGCTGCACGAGTGTGTGATTCGGAGGTGGAGGTTCTCCTCCTAACTGGTGCACAGACTGTAGACCACTGAGTGTAAGGATTTACCTCACTCATCTTTTTCTGCTTTCCTGCCAGCAGTACCAGGGTCGACAGCCGAAGACAGAGGTCACCTGGGGATTCGGGACTTGGCGGCTCCGGTGTTCTTCAGACCGTTGGTGGTGGAGGCCGTGTGGGACGCGGTCTCTCTCTCGTCGGGGTCTTCTATCTTCGAGCCTGCCCACACGTCACCTGGTGTTCATTGACTTTGCAATTTCTGTACATTTAGTTGTGTATTGTCACAACAGTAAATTGTTGCCTTTTGGCTTACTCATTGTCCGTTCATTTGCGCCCCCTGTTGTGGGTCCGTGCTACGACACCTTCCCAACAGACATGACGGACCACAGTACATGATCATATCGCAGACATGACGGACCACAGCACGTGATCATATCAGCGATATGACCACAGTGCGTGATCATATCACTGACACGACGGACCACAGCACATGATCATATCGCAGACATGACGGACCACAGCACGTGATCATATCGCAGACATGACGGATCACAGCACGTGATCATATCGCTGACATGACGGACCACAGTACATGATCATATCGCAGACATGACGGACCACAGCACGTGATCATATCGCAGACATGACGGACCACAGTACATGATCATATCGCAGACATGACGGACCACAGTACATGATCATATCGCAGACATGACGGACCACAGCACGTGATCATATCGCAGACATGACGGACCACAGTACATGATCATATCACAGACATGACGGACCACAGCACGTGATCATATCGCAGACATGACGGACCACAGTACATGATCATATCGCAGACATGACGGACCACAGTACGTGATCATATCGCTGACATGACGGACCACAGCACGTGATCATATCGCTGACATGACGGACCACAGCGCACTATCCTACAGCTGACATGATGGCCCACAGTACGGCTCTGTGATGCACTGCCCGCAGCACAGCGCATTTGACATGGATGTTACAGCCATGTCGACCATGTCATTATAGATACATTAAAGCAATATAACATGATTGTATATGGCTGACATGACAGACCACAGCGTGTGATCATTAAAGCGATAACATATAACATATCTGTACCCATAAGTGGGGGTATCAGTGTATCTGTAATATCATGCTTATTATAGATGTAACAGCCCGTTCAGCCATGTGCAGCTCTGTGGCTATGAGACGCTTTGGCTCGCAGTGGCACACAGTGTTTTCTGTAAGATTGTGCAATGTTCACATCTGCTGCACATAAAGATTGTGTGCCACAAGCTTTGCACATCGCTATAATTCCTTTTCCCACCCCGAACGGGAGGCACTGGGGTGACATCTGGCTCATCCTGCTTCATCCGGGACATGCCAGCAAGAGTTGAAGTGCCTGTCCATGGTGAATTTCCTTTGACCACGATCAGACTATTTTGAATGCTGTTTTGATGCGGTAAGAATATTTAGAACACAGTCAGAAATCAGTTAGAGGCCACCTCAACTGCCGTTTCAGTTTCTCCAACTCAAAAGCCCCAATTGGGTGCATGTGCTCTACATTCATGCTGGCCTTGCAAAATGAGCCCGGCTGTTTGAAATGCATCTCAACACTTCCCGAATGAGGGTCAAATTTCCATTCAGGTGGCATTAACCCTCTGGGGTCTTAGCCATCGTGACCAAGCTTTACTAAATTATAAATAACTTTTGAATGATATGAGATAGAAACGTACTTTTTTTTGCTGAAAAGTTAACTCCATGGACTTTTGAGCCTGCCATCGCGATCTTTGTACTCTTCATAGAAGCTGTGTGATGACGTGTGCAGTGTCCAATCGGAATTGGTTCACCGTCACATGGTTTTCTAAAATCCAATCGTAGGGCAGATTTACCTCACATGAAAAGCCAAAGATTGTTTTCAGGCGTGATATGTTACTAGTTGGCCTATTTGAATAGCTCCCTGGGTGCTCCAATGAGTACATACTATTAGTACATCCTCAGTGCACCCTGCGCCATTACACACAGCGATCAGTGAAAGCAGCAGCACACGGAGAGCCTCTGATGACAATCTTACATGCTCAAACAAAGAGTGTGTAACTATCAGGATTGCTCCACTAGTTTGCATGTGAATGTTACTGGATAACTCTGTTGCTTTCTCTGTGTAAAGCACTGTTTACCATATCAATGGACAACAAAACGCATAGACCATTATGTATATATTGTTCAAAATGTGCATTTGTGTTTATTGTTTGAACCTTTTTGTCGTACAGTCTTTCACACAAGACCTCAAATTACCTTTATAAAGTGTCAAAACAGTTGTTTATTATAGTTTGCTGTGTGTTTTGAATAAATGTGTGTGGAAAATTATTTTTTGCTTTATTTTTTCCTTGCCTATTTTTGATTGCAAACCTTTATTACACTTATAAAACATAACAAAAAAACATATATATTCTGAAAGCACAAGCAAGAGACATAAAATTTGATTGTGGGATGCAGGGAGAGCTATTAACAGCAATAATAAAACATTTATGCCCGGCAAGTGAACTGTCCAAAAAATGCCCTTGGACCCCAGAGGGTTAAGGCTCATTTGTGATGGTGGTATAAGAATTTCCCCACCAATCCACAAAATGTCCTCATGTCCCAAAAATAAGTTCTGCAATTCAGATAGCTCCATGTTGACTTCAAGTTTCCCTTCATAATTGTCATATTGAGACATGATGCAACATTATTTTAGATGGTCAGCTGTGAACCTCACAGTTTTTCTGCTCCCCTCGCTCTCTCTCGCTCTCTCTCTCTCTCTCTCTCTCTCTCTCTCTCTCTCTCTCTCTCTCTCTCTCTCTCTCTCCTGTCCTGGCTCGTTGATACCTACATGCACCATCATCATGCACCATGCAGACCCCCGGGGCAACTGCAATTGTTCCAGGTAAGATCTTGACACAGAGCAAAAAAGTGTCAGATGGGCACTTAGCTGCTATTGGGAAATGAACCCAGATCACCAGCATCACAAATAAACTGACAGACAACATGCTGACATCTTCACCAGCAGGACATTCCCATACTTTTTGAACATTCCCCAAGAACTTGGTTTTGATGATACTAAGCCCTTTCCCACCAGTAATGTCACTAATCGGGTGAGATGGAATGCAGTCATTCAATACAACTACTCAACATCCAGTCACATATAAAAACATGATATCATTTAAAATAAGAGTCAACTTTGCACTTTAACTTACCACAGTTGAAGATGTCTTAAGAGGGAAATTGCCTGGGATCTTTCCTCACCATTTAGGAACAATCCTAAGGGCCCCTTCACACATAGTACGAATGTGGTTGAATTGCGCATGAATGGTGCATGAAGCAGGAATCGTATGCAATACGTGTAAAATCATAGCTGCCTCTAATGCCTCGTACACCTGTTGCTATAACTATTTGTGCACACCAGCGGCTGAAAGACAGAGTGTGCCCTGTGAGAGCCCATTCGATCCCTCTCGCGGCAGGTGTTGGCCAAATTCCAGGTAACACACACGAACATCTAACACCGCTCGCTTGGCACTTAGAAATCTGTGGCCATTCACGCTGTTTTCACGAAAACAGTCAGCAGATGATCACTTTCGAGCTGGATGTGAAATTTGTCTAAGTGCCCCCACGACTGGAGTTGCCAAGTACACGGTGTGTGCCAGAGTGTCGGGCTCCCCCCACAACACATGTGCGTGTGTTTCACGCTCTCCTCCTGCTCCCCCCCAAACATGTGTGTGCATGTGGTTCACATGCCCCCCGCAGGTGAGGCGCCTCTCATCTGATCACAAAGTGACACCTTGGTCTGTGCGCTGAATGGACAGGGGCGTGGCTGGACGTGGATGGACACGTGCATGTGTGTGCTTGCTGTCCTTGCGTGGAAATACTTAAAAATATATACAGTATTGCTTTAGCAATGGGCTGGAGAGCGCGCACGTTGGCAACTGTCTCAGCTGAAACGGACCATCACTTCATGTGGACATGCAGCAGGCAATCTGAATGTCATGTCTGTCTGACAGGACACGTGTGGCATGTATTATTTTTTTGGTTTTCATAGCAGCTGCACGATATGGCTACACATGCTCCAGCTGCTCAATTTCAATTTCAATTTCAATTTATTTTCGTTTATATAGCACCAAATCACAACAAAGTTACCTCAGCGTGCTTCACACAAGTAAGGTCTTATCAACCCCTGGCACTGTGTTCCCGCTGTGACAGTTTCATGTACGCTCCTGCACAGTGGTGGTCACACTTCTGATAATCCGATAACAGATAATTATCGAAGATAATGTTTTCATTATTGGATTATCTTTTTAGATAACTTTAAAAACAATTATCGGACTAATTATCTTCTGATGAATTGTCGTCCGCTAACTTTTAGACCGATAACGTAGCAAACCAAGCTGAACAGCAGCAAACATTTTTAAAATCAGTTGAGACCTACCTGTTGAAAGTTTCCTAAGAGATATATATAGTTCTTGTTGTGAAAGTGTAAGTACACGGACCCACAACAGGGGGCGCAAATGAACGGACAATGGAGTAGGTCAAATAACACACTTTACTGTTGTGAATATGCACAACAAGTACAACAGATTACAATAATGGACAAAGTCAAATTCACACAGGTGTCGTGTGGGCAGGCTCGAAGATAGGAGACGCCTCTCCAAAGTAGAACCGGAACCACACGGTTTCCTCCGCCACCAGACCCCGGGAATACTGGAGCCGCCAAGTCCCGAATTCCCAGGTGGCCACTGCCTCCGCGTGTCGGACCTGGTACTGCTGGCGAGGAATAAAGAACAATTAAAGGAGGGCGCGTTCGCACCCAGGAATCCGAACGGCAGGTAAGCTGCCTCCACCTCTCGTTGGAAAGTTCTGCAATCACTCACAAAAATCACAAAAGTTACTGTCAAGCAGTCAGCTGAGATTATTACCTTCTCGGTAGAAACGATATCTCGGCAAACAGGTGGAGACGTCGTCCTGCTGATATACTCCTGCCGATCAGATGATTGGTAACAGCTGTTGCAGGTGATGCGTGACAGCTGTCACCCTGGCTGCTCCTGTGAGGCGGCTGCGCCCTCTGGTGGTAGGCCAGCAGTACCTCCTCTTCTGGCGGCCCACACAACAGGACCCCCCCCCTCAACGGGCGCCTCCTGGCGCCCGACCAGGTTTGTCCGGGTGGCGGCGGTAGAAATCGGCCAGGAGGGCCGGGTCCAGGATGAAGCTCCTCTTCACCCAGGAGCGTTCTTCAGGTCCGTACCCCTCCCAGTCCACCAAATACTGGAAGCCCCGGCCCATCCTACGGACATCCAAGAGCCGGCGCACAGTCCAAGCCGGCTCGCCATCGATGATCCGGGCAGGAGGTGGTGCCGGACCGGGAGTACAGAGGGGTGAGGTGTGATGGGGCTTAATCCGGGACACGTGGAAAACGGGATGGATCCGCAGTGAGGCCGGAAGCTGAAGCCTCACTGCGGCTGGACTGAGTACCTTGATGATCTTGAACGGACCGATGTACCGGACCTGCAGTTTGGGGGACTCCACTTCAATCAATCAACTTTTTTCTTGTATAGCGCCAAATCACAACAAACAGTTGCCCCAAGGCGCTCCACATTGCAAGGCAAGGCCATACAATAATTATGAAACACAGTCTACGTCTAAAGCAACATAACCAAGGGATGGTCCAGGGTCACCCGATCCAGCCCTAACTATAAGCCTTAGCGAAAAGGAAAGTTTTAAGCCTAATCTTAAAAGTAGAGAGGGTATCTGTCTCCCTGATCTGAATTGGGAGCTGGTTCCACAGGAGAGGAGCCTGAAAGCTGAAGGCTCTGCCTCCCATTCTACTCTTACAAACCCTAGAACTACAAGTAAGCCCGCAGTCTGAGAGCGAAGCGCTCTAATGGGGTAATATGGTACTATGAGGTCCCTAAGATAAGATGGGACCTGATATTCAAACCTTATAAGTAAGAAGAAGAATTTTAAATTCTATTCTAGCATTAACAGGAAGCCAATGAAGGGAGGCCAACACGCGTGAGATATGCTCTCTCCTGCTAGTCCCCGTCAGTACTCTAGCTGCAGCATTCTGAACCAACTGAAGGCTTTTTAGGGAACTTTTAGGACAACCTGATAATAATGAATTACAATAGTCCAGCCTAGAGGAAATAAATGCATGAATAGTTTTTCAGCATCACTCTGAGACAAGACCTTTTGATTTTAGAGATATTGCGTAAATGCAAAAAAGGCAGTCCTACATATTTGTTTAATATGCGCTTTGAATGACATATCCTGATCAAAAGGGGTATTGAAGGGGGTGTCCTTTGTAGACAACCACACTGCCTGCCCTGGCCAGTACGTAGGGGCCGGGGTCCGCCGACGGTCTGCATGGGCCTTCGTCCT
The DNA here is from genome assembly GCF_902500255.1 of Thalassophryne amazonica. NCBI lineage: Eukaryota > Metazoa > Chordata > Actinopteri > Batrachoidiformes > Batrachoididae > Thalassophryne > Thalassophryne amazonica. Next base: position 103,742,092 of record NC_047113.1, read on the forward strand.
CATCCGGGCCTTCGCAAGGCAGAACGGGCGGCACGCCACACCCGACGGCACTTTCCGTAGGTGGGCCTGGACCGAGGGCACACCGACTCTCCCTCAACCACCGGAAACAAAGGAGGTTGGTACCCCAGACACACCTCGAAAGGGGAGAGGCCGGTGGCTGCCGACACCTGGCTGTTATGGGCGTACTCGATCCAGGCCAGATGGGTACTCCAGGCCGCCGGGTGCGCGGCTGTCACGCAACGCAGGGCCTGCTCCATCTCCTGATTGGCCCGTTCTGCTTGCCCGTTGGTCTGGGGATGATACCCGGATGAGAGACTTACCGTGGCCCCCAGTTCCCGGCAGAAGCTCCTCCAGACTTGCGAGGAGAACTGGGGACCACGATCCGAAACGATGTCCGATGGTATCCCATGCAGCCGGACGACGTGGTGGACCAGGAGGTCCGCTGTCTCCTGGGCCGTCGGGAGCTTCGGGAGGGCCACGAAGTGGGCCGCCTTGGAGAATCGGTCCACTATCGTGAGGATGGTGGTGTTGCCCTGGGACGGCGGGAGGCCCGTGACAAAATCCAGGCCGATGTGGGACCAGGGGCGATGGGGCACGGGCAGCGGCTGGAGCAGTCCCGAAGCCCTGCGATGGTCAGCCTTGCCCCTGGTGCAGGTGGTGCAGGCCTGGATATAATCCCGGACGTCGGCCTCTAGGGACGCCCACCAGAAGCGCTGCCGGACAACTGCCACGGTTCTTCGCACCCCTGGATGACAGGAGAGCTTAGAACCGTGACAGAAGTCCAGGACTGCAGCCCTAGCTGCTGGTGGGACGTAGAGTTTGTTCTTCGGCCCAGTCCCGGGGTCCGGGCTTCGTGCCAGGGCCTCCCGGACGGTTCTCTCTACGTCCCAGGTGAGGGTGGCCACGATAGTGGACTCCGGGATGATGGGTTCCGGTGGATCCGACAACTCCGTTTTGACTTCATCTTCATGTACCCGGGACAAGGCATCCGATTTCTGGTTCTTGGTCCCGGGACGGTAGGTGATCCGGAAGTCAAAACGGCAGAAAGAACAGTGACCAGCGGGCTTGCCTGGGGTTCAGCGCTTGGCGGGTCCTGATATACTCCAGGTTCGGTGGTCAGTGAAACCGTGAATGGCAATGGACGTTCCCTCCAACAGATGTCTCCACTCTTCAAGAGCCTCTTTCACCGCAAGGAGTTCTCGATTGCCGACGTCATAGTTCCGTTCGGCCGGGGTCAACCTGCGGGAAAAATAGGCACACGGGTGAAGGACCTATTGGTCCTCCCGCTCTGGGAAAGCACAGCTCCTATCCCTGAGTCCGAGGCGTCCACTTCAACTACTAACTGGCGACTAGGATCGGGCTGCACCAGAACGGGTGCAGACGAGAAGCGCCGTTTCAACTCCTTGAACGCGGCATCGCAACGATCCGACCAGGTGAAGGGGACTTTTGGTGTTTCAGGGCTGTCAGGGGGCTAACTACCTGACTATACCCCTTAATGAACCTCCTGTAAAAATTTGCAAAGCCAAGGAAACTGTTGCAGCTTCCTACGGCTAGTGGGTTGGGGCCAGTCTCTCACCGCCGCAACCTTGGCCGGATCAGGAGCGATGGAGTTGGGGGAGATGATGAACCCCAGGAAGGACAAAGAAGTGCGGTGAAACTCACACTTCTCGCCCTTCACAAACAGCGGTTCTCCAACAACCGCTGCAGGACCTGACGTACATGCCGGACATGAGTCTCAGGATCCGGAGAAAAGATGAGGATATTGTCTAGATATACGAAGACGAATCGGTGCAGGAAATCCCGCAACACATCATTAACCAATGCTTGGAACGTCGCGGGGGCGTTTGTGAGGCCGAACGGCATGACCAGGTACTCAAAGTGACCTAACGGGGTGTTTAAATGCCGTCTTCCATTCGTCTCCCTTCCGGATCCGAACCAGGTGATACGCATTTCTAAGATCCAGCTTAGTAAAGATTTTGGCTCCATGCAGGGGGGTGAACACGGAATCTAATAATGGCAACGGGTATCGGTTGCGAACCGTAATCTCATTCAGCCCCCTGTAATCAATACATGGACGAAGTCCGCCATCTTTCTTGCCCACAAAAAAGAAACCTGCCCCCATCGGGGAGGTGGAGTTCCGGATCAGCCCGGCAGCTAATGAGTTCGGATGTAGGTCTCCATTGATTCGCGCTCAGGTCGTGAGAGGTTGTACAGCCTGCTGGACGGGAACTCAGCGCCTGGAACCAAATCAATGGCACAATCGTACGGACGGTGCGGGGGAAGGGTGAGTGCCAGATCCTTGCTGAAGACGTCAGCAAGATCGTGGTACTCAACCGGCACTGCCGTCAAATTGGGAGGGACTTTGACCTCCTCCTTAGCCTGGGAACCGGGAGGAACCGAGGATCCTAAACACACCCGATGGCAGGTTTCGCTCCACTGAACCACCACCCCAGACGGCCAATCGATCCGGGGATTGTGCTTTAACATCCATGGGATGCCCAAAATCACGCGGGAGGTAGAAGGAGTTACAAAAAACTCAATCTCCTCCGGTGGTTTCCAGACACCACCAGAGTTACTGGTGGTGTCTTGTGTGTGAGTAAAGGGAGGAGGGTGCCATCTAGTGCCCGCACCTGCAATGGCGTAGGAAGCGCCACCAGAGGGAGCCCTACCTCCTTTGCCCATCTGCTGTCTAGCAGATTCCCTTCTGACCCCGTGTCCACCAGTGCTCGGGCTTGAAGGGTAAATCCCCGCTCAGGATTTGTGACTGGGGAGTCGTTGTGGCAATTTGTGTGTGTCTCACTTGAATGTCTGACCCCCTCTTAGCCCAGTCTCTAAGGGCGAGTGTTGACGTTTTTGGCCGTTTGGGGCAGTCTCTCTGTGTGTGCTCTGTTGAGCTGCAGAGGAAAACACTCTCCACGGATCAGCCTCCCCATTGTTGGCCCTGTGCGTTTCCCTAACAACGTCAACAGGGTGGAGCTGTTGCCCCACAAAGCGCTGCGGCTGTGGAGCGTGGGGAGGGCGGCCCCTTTCGAACCCGGAAGGGAGAGGGGCGGCGGTATCCGGTTCACGTCCTTCGCCTCGCTCCCGACGGCGTTCCTCTAACGATTGTCTAATCGTATAACGAGATCAATAAGCACGTCTAAATCCCGCGGTTCGTCCTTGGCCACCAGGAGCTCCTTCAGGACCAACGACAGTCCGTTTACGAAGGCGGCGCGGAGGGCAGTGTTATTCCAGCCGGACCTCGCAGCCGCGATGCGGAAGTCGACTGCATAAACAGCTGCGCTCCGGCGCCCCTGTCTCATTGACAACAGCACGGCTGAAGCGGTCTCTCCTCTATTTGGATGATCGAACACTGTTCTGAACTCCCTCACAAACCCATCATATGTCAGAAGGAGCCGTGAATTTTGCTCCCAAAGCGCTGTAGCCCAAGCGCGTGCCTTGCCGCGAAGCAGATTAATTACATAAGCTATCTTACTAGCATCAGTCGCGTACATGACGGGACGTTGTGCGAAGACGAGCGAACACTGCATAAGAAAGTCCGCGCATGTCTCCACACAACCCCCGTACGGCTCTGGAGGGCTTATGTATGCTTCAGGGGAAGGTGGGAGGGGTTGTTGAACGACCTGTGGAACGTCACTGTTATGCACAGGGTCGACAGGAGGGAGAGCCGCAGCAGCGCCCTGAGGGCACGCTTCCACCTGCGCGGCGAGAGCCTCCACCCTGTGGTTAAGGAGGACGTTCTGCTCGGTCATTAAATCCAACCGAGCCGTGAAAGCGGTGAGGATCCGCTGCAACTCACGATCATTCCTCCTGCGGACGCCAGTGCGCCCTGTCTTCCATTGGCCGTTCAACAGCCGGTTGACGCCCGCACGGGGTCCATGACGTTGGCCGAGATATTCCTGTTGGAAAGTGTAAGTACATGGACCCACAACAGGGGGCGCAAATGAACGGACAATGGACGTAGGTCAATACACACTTTACTGTTGTGAATATGCACAACAAGTACAACAGATTACCAATAATGGACAAAGTCAAATTCACACAGGTGTCGTGTGGGGCAGGCTCGAGATAGGAGACGCCTCTCCAAAGTAGAACCGGAACCACACGGTTTCCTCCGCCACCAGGACCACGGGAATACTGGAGCCACCAAGTCCCGAATTCCCAGGTGGCCATGCCTCCGCGTGTCGGACTGGTATGCTGGCGAGGAATAAAGAACAATTAAAGGAGGGCGCGTTCGCACCCAGGAATCCGAACGGCAGGTAAGCTGCCTCCACCTCTCGTTGGAAAGTTCTGCAATCACTCACAAAAATCACAAAAGTTACTGTCAAGCAGTCAGCTGAGATTATTACCTTCTCGGTAGAAACGATATCTCGGCAAAGAGGTGGAGACGTCGTCCTGCTGATATACTCCTGCCGATCAGATGATTGGTAACAGCTGTTGCAGGTGATGCGTGACAGCTGTCACCCTGGCTGCTCCTGTGAAGCGGCTGCGCCCTCTGGTGGTAGGCCAGCAGTACCTCCTCTTCTGGCGGCCCACACAACAGTTCTACCCTCTGCAAACAGAAGCGAGCTAGTTTCAGGAGAAACCGCTCTACCCTCTGCAGGTAAAGGAAAACAGGTCACAAAAAAAAATAATAATTTCCTTTAACACCATACTGATACGCTGGCAATATCACCAAGTCATCCAGAATCATATTTATCTAATAGATTACAATTTGTTCATGTAAATGGGGAATCTTCTTCACAGACTAAGGTTAATTATGGAGTTCCACAAGGTTCTGTGCTAGGACCAATTTTATTCACTTTATACATGCTTCCCTTAGGCAGATTATTAGATGGCATTGCTTAAATTTTCATTGTTACGCAGATGATACCCAGCTTTATCTATCCATGAAGCAGGGACACACACCAATTAGCTAAACTAGAGGATTGTCTTACAGACATAAAGACATGGATGACCTCTAATTTCCTGCTTTTAAACTCAGATAAAACTGAAGTTATTGTACTTGGCCCCACAAATCTTAGAAACATGGTGTCTAACCAGATCCTTACTCTGGATGGCATTACCCTGACCTCTAGTAATACTGTGAGAAATCTTGGAGTCATTTTTGATCAGGATATGTCATTCAAAGCGCATATTAAACAAATATGTAGGACTGCTTTTTTTGCATTTACGCAAATATCTCTAAAATTACAAAGGTCTTGTCTCAGAGTGATGCTGAAAAACTAATTCATGCATTTATTTCCTCTAGGCTGGACTATTGTAATTCATTATTATCAGGTTGTCCTAAAAGTTCCCTGAATAGAATAGAATTTAAAATTCTTCTTCTTACTTATAAGGTTTTGAATAATCAGGTCCCATCTTATCTTAGGGACCTCATAGTACCATATCACCCCAATAGAGTGCTTCGCTCTCAGACTGCAGGCTTACTTGTAGTTCCTAGGGTTTGTAAGAGTAGAATGGGAGGCAGAGCCTTCAGCTTTCAGGCTCCTCTCCTGTGGAGCCAGCTCCCAATTCAGATCAGGGAGACAGACACCCTCTCTACTTTTAAGATTAGGCTTAAAACTTTCCTTTTTGCTAAAGCTTATAGTTAGGGCTGGATCAGGTGACCCTGAACCATCCCTTAGTTATGCTGCTATAGACGTAGACTGCTGGGGGGTTCCCATGATGCACTGAGTGTTTCTTTCTCTTTTTGCTCTGTATGCACCACTCTGCATTTAATCATTAGTGATTGATCTCTGCTCCCCTCCACAGCATGTCTTTTCCTCTGGTTCTCTCCCTCAGCCCCAACCAATCCCAGCAGAAGACTGCCCCTCCCTGAGCCTGGTTCTGCTGGAGGTTTCTTCCTGTTTTAAAAGGGAGTTTTTCCTTCCCACTGTAGCCAAGTGCTTGCTCACAGGGGGTCGTTTTTGGACCGTTGGGGTTTTACATAATCATGTATGGCCTTGCCTTACAATATAAAGTGCCTTGGGCAACTGTTTGTTGTGATTTGGCGCTATATAAAAAAATTGGATTGATTGATTGATTGATTTGGACCCCGGTTATATCAGATGGTGTCAAATCAACTTTTTTTGATTCGCAAATGGCTTTTTTTTTTTTTTTTAATTATTATTATTATTATTAAATTTTTAATTAAGTTAAAAACAAAAAAACAACAACAACAAAAACATTACAAGACAGCTCTGCGGTGTTTGCACATGCACAGTGTGATGTGGTTGGATGCTTGTCGCTCTTCAGGAGCAGGACACCCTCACGATGGACCGACCAGAATAATATCAAACAGGTTTGATTTTCATCGACCATACGATCGGTGATCAGGAGTGGTTGTGAGATGTCGAACGCAGCTTGTTACTCCATGTACACTACACGATGCAGGATGCGCGATTAACCTGAAACTCGGTCCAAAAAATTCTCGCACGAAATGAAAAATCATCTGAAAAAGGGGCCAAACTTGCACAGGTGTAAAACCAACATTTAGGTGTCAAGACAGTATTGACAAGACAATACAATCATAATACGTGTGCATGGCACTAATAAAATGAGCGCACATTCTGTCCCATGCAAAACATTTTGTGATGACACTTCCAGGGCTCCGTAAAAAACAGGCTCCTTGTTGTGTGTGGGGGGGTTGGGCTGGATGTTTTTGTGTTGTTTTCTTTTTCTTTGCTCTCCAGGTGGTATGCAAACTGTTTTTGTCTGTGGAGACGGTGCTGGCAGAAGAGTCCTTCACCCTCATCAGCATTTATTAGCGCACCTGTGGAGGATGTTCACGTGCAGGCCTACTGACTCGCAGCACCTGTGGATGATGCTCACGTGTAAACTTAAAGACTTTCAGCTGAAGCAGATAATGAGCTGGTGGTTCTGCATTTAAGCCATGAGTGGTTCAAGCAGACTTGCCGGGGAACCTCGACCTTGTGACGTTCGTTTGTGAGCGCTGAGGACCGCGCCAGGGTTTGACACATCGTGCCTGTGAAGGAGGACGGGTGAGGGACACATGCTGTCAGCACACATCAGAGGTGATTATTGTCTGAATGATCGTTAATAGTAATTTGGCATTTTTGTTACGCAGTATATTTGAACATTGATGAGAATTGTGCAGTTTGCTTTCACTGCCGTGGCATACGGATGATGATCCTCCACCTGTTGTGAGAAGCTGCTCATTTACATAAAGCTTAAATTCAGACCTGAATGTGTTGCTGATAGTGTGTGCCTCTGAAAGATATTTGCTGTAGCTCTGTTGACTTACCTCACCTTTTCCATCCTTCACAGAGTCAGTTTTGTCGTGTCCACCGGGGGGGTGTTGGCGGTGAATCTGAGTCCAGAAGCGCCGAGGGCTTCGATCCTTTGGCGCTGGAGAGCGCGCCGTCCTTCACTCCGCCAGACAAACCCAATATTTATGGTTGTACACTACTATTGCACTGGAGGGGAAATAAAATCATTTTTGTTTGTGGAACCGCTTTCTGGTTTATTAGCGCTGGGTCACTGCGTTGTGGAGTAATAACTCTCATTGTTAGGATCCTTTAAGGATTTCTCTCGGGAGTTCCGCTTGGTTTTTGACCATCCGGTGAAAACAAATACCATTGCCCACGGTTGCTGAATCTCAGGCAGGGGAGGCGGAGGTGCGGCGGATATTCCGTGGATTTCGAATTTTTTCTGCTCAGTCCGGTTGGAATGCCGCAGCTTTAAGAGGAGTGTTTGTAGATGGTTTTGAACGATCCATTAAAAGACGAGCTAGCAGTCCGTGACGAACCAAAGATTTAGATGAACTAAATACTTTGGTTATTCGTCTAGATGATCGGATAAAGGAGCGTGGACGCGAGAGAGGACAGACATCAGAGCGGGTTTTTCGTCTTGGGGTTTTCCCCGACACAGATCTGGGCTGCCTCTTCTTCGCCCACTGAGACTCCTCCGACGGGACCTCTGGCTCCTCTTGCGGATGAGCCCATGCAGCTCGGAAGAGCTGAAGCCGCCATATTGCCCCGGTCACATAAGCGTCAAGAAAGATAGTGATGACGTATCTCCAGGTTGTCTGGACAGGCATAAAAATGGACACACCACACACACAAAAAAAAAAAAACCTTTTGGTTGTTTAGTTATTGGGCTATTTTTGTTTTTTTTGTAAGGGGTTATAAATTATTTGGGGATTTAGAGGCGGTTCCGGAGGGAGTGAACGACTGGGCAGTTCGGGCGCTCGGCTAGACCTAGGTAATTGTTTGTTTTCATTATTTGGACTTAGGTATTTTCTGTTTGAGGATTGGGTCGTTTTGTTTTGTTGTTTTTTTATTTCCCTGCTTCCCTAACCCCAACCTACATTGCTCTGAGGACCGTTTTGTCTTTTTGGGTTGTGGGGTGGTGCAGGTTGGTCACACTGAGCGTTTCTCAGAAGACCTCTGCACCTAGAGGGGGTTGTCAGGGGCGTTTTTGGGTTTGGTTAGGGCCCCGGTTCCTCTCCAGCCCCGGTGCGCCTTTTGACCGTTTCGTCTTGGTGTTACCGGGGTGTGGTGGCAGCGGGAACATACCATCAGTCGGGGAGTGGTGGCCGATCTGTTGCCGTTCGCCATTTCGGTAGTTCCACCCCTCCCGATAGGCTGGTGGTATGGTCGGTTGGGGCACCGGACATCTTTCCGGTTTTCCGCTGCACTCGGGGATGGGACCGGGTTAGTTTTTCCTGTTTCCTTCCTCCGGCTTAGTAGTTTGTGTGCCGTCGCCAAAATTGGACTAAAAATAGGCTCTGGGAGTGATCTGGGGTCTTTCGGGGTGCTGGGGGGGGGGGGTAACAGGGTTTGATAGTTGTTTTATTTTGCCCCCGGGGTGTTTTAATGAAGTCCGCCGGGGGTTGGATTTTTGTGTTGTTATGTTTCCTTCCAGGTTCCACCTCCAGGGTCGATGGGACGGTCCTCTGGGGGGAATTGATTGTGGGGCCGATTAACCAAGTGTGGCTGGGTCTGGGGTTCCTGGGTTGTGGGGAGGGTACCTCCTGGGGTTGATGGTACGGTCCTCTGGGGGGCGCTGTTCCTCCGTGTAAACCTGGGGACCTCTGTAAGATTCCGGTTTTGGTTGTTCTCTCCTGGAACTGGCGGTAAAGGTCTTCTGGGGGGGGGGGGGGGGCTCTGCATATCGTTCTGGGGGGGTTGTTTGTTATTTTTCTTTGTGAATTTATGTTTGTATTGTGTTGTTGGGGCTGTGTTGGGTTATTGCATTTGGGAGTTTTTCTTTTCTTCCCGGGGTTCGATGGGACGGTCCCCTGGGGAGGGTTTGGGTGGGTTTTGTGTTTTCTTCTATGTTGGGTGTATATGGGAACTGTTTGGGGTTTTTGTTGATGCCAGCCGGCCTTCCAGCCGCGGTGCCCTGTCCTGCCGTTTGCTTTCTGTCATGGACCCCGGAGGGAGGTGTTGTTCTCGGGCCTGGTCTGTTCGGTCGCTGGGAGGCTTCCCGTTGATGGGGGGGGTACTGTTGTGTGTTGGGGGGTTTGGCTGGATGTTTTTGTGTTGTTTTCTTTCTTTGCTCTCCAGGTGGTATGCAAACTGGTTTTGTCTGTGGAGACGGTGCTGGCAGAAGAGAGTCCTTCACCTCATCAGCATTATTAGCTGCACCTGTGGAGGATGTTCATGTGCAGGCCTACTGACTCGCAGCGCCTGTGGATGATGCTCACTTGTAAACTTAAAGACTTTCAGCTGAAGCAGATAATGAGATGGCGTTCTGCATTTAAGCCATGAGTGGTTCAAGCAGAATTGCCGGTGAAGGAGGACGGGTGAGGGACACATGCTGTCAGCACACATCAGAGGTGATTACTGTCTGAATGATCGTTAATAGTAATTTGGCATTTTGTTACGCAGTATATTCGAACATTGATGAGAATTGTGCAGTTTGCTTCTCACTGCCGTGGCGTACGGACTGATGATCCTTCACCTGTTGTGAGAAGCTGCTCATTTACATAAAGCTTAAATTCAGACCTGATGTGTTTGCTGATAGTGTGTGCCTCTGAAAGATATTGCTGTAGCTCTGTTGACTTACCTCACCTTTTCCATCCTTCACAGAGTCAGTTTGTCGTGTCCACCTGGGGGGTGTTTGGCGGTGAATCTGAGTCCAGAAGCGCCGAGGCTTCGATCCTTTTGGGCGCTGGAGAGCGTGCTGTCCTTCACTCCGCCAGACAAACCCAATATTTATGTTGTACACTAACTATTGCACTGGAGGGGAAATAAAATCGTTTTGTTTGTGGAACTGCTTTCTGGTTATTTAGCACTGGGTTCGGTCAGATGTTGGTCCGCTCCTCAACCTGCGTCTGCACATAACACTCCTGTTTTTACAAATAAAAAATGGAATATTTTACAAAAGCACATTTATCTGTAAACACCAACACACGACACACGTCACATTAACGTGTTGGTTTATATAATGAATGACTGAACCAATCAGTGTTTAGCAGAGGTACTTTTACCCAGAATCCTTTGCGATCTGTTTGGTTTTGTTACAAAACCTCAGAATTAGTGCATTATTCAACATTAAAAGATATATGTTATATTTTAACTTTGTACAAATTACAGAATTGACATTAATGGAGTTATTCTATCATTTATTTATTTATATTTATTTTTCAAGACCTCCACCTGACCGGAGCATTGATTGGTAAAGAGCTGCCTTTGTTGCTGCTCTCAGAGTGCTTCAGTGCTGTAGCTGTGTAGCTTCCAGAAGGGGGCAGCATGTTCAAACATAGAAGTGCTGACTCATTGTTTGGGTCTTTTGTCAAAACACAAATTCAGCTTGTTGGCAGTTGCAAATGTACCAGAGACAATACTGGAAATTATTGGTTATTTGGAACTTCTGATACATTTTTGGGTGGTTCATCAGTTTATCAAAGATAACGTTTCAGTTATCTGTTATCAAAGTTATTTTTTTGGTTATCTGTGCCCACCACTGCTCCTGCACGACACTGTCATGTGCACAAAACTGTCACTGCGGGATTGTTCATGCCTGCCAACTGGTCCACCATGATTCGCCCTGATTTGTACTTATTCGTACTATGTGTACTAATGAAGGGGCCCTAAAAGAAAGATAAGATCCTGTATGAGTACAGCCCATGAACAATCACTTAGCAGCAGGGTGTTTATAAAGGAATATAAGAAAAAGTGGTGGTGTTACTGAACAAAACATCAAAATTGTTTTCAGCAGATGACTGAAAGTAGGTGGGGGCTTTCATTCTTCTAAAGGAACAGATCTTTTTTGAGGAAAGTTTCTTCACACCAGGAGAGACTGTGTTGTGACATCTGATGAGTTAACACAATCCATTAAAAACCAAGAAGTATGTAAGTGTGTTATTTTTTATTCTCATCCTTATGGCTTTATTTGGAGTGTGCATATGTGTATGTACCAAGGAAGTAGATCATTTTCAGTGTTGACATTTAGAATTAATTGTAGTGAGAACAAGCAAATTCTCTGTGGCCATTAAACTGCAGTATGTTGAATAATTGCCTGTCAGAGCACAACAATGTTAGAATGGGGGGTGCATACACCGCAGTGTTGATCTGACTTTTATTATTGTAATGCTGCCATTCCTGATCACTATTTTCATCTTTCTGCTCAGCAATGCAAACTACAAACCATTCCTTAAATGAATGCATGGAGCATACATTGCGTCCAGAAAGTATTCACAGCTCTTCACTTTTTCCACATTGTGTAATGTTACAGCCTCATTTCAAAATGGAGTAAATATTTTTTTCCCCTCAAAATTCAACAGCTGACAGCATGAAAAAAGTTTTGTTTTGTTTTTTGTTACAAATTTATTAAAACAAACAACCAACAAATCACATGTACGTCAGTATTCACACCCTTTATCCAACTATAGCAGCAATTACAACCTCAAATCCTCTTGAATATGATGCCACACGCTTGGCACATCTATCTTTGGGCAGTTTTGCTCATTCCTCATTGCACCACTCCTCAAGCTCCATCAGGTTGGATGGGGAGCATCGGTGTACAACCATTTTCAGATCTTTCCAGAGATGTTCTCATGGAATTATTGTTCTCATGGAATTATCATGATGCATCATTGCTCGGTGTCCAAGATTCCACTTGTGAAGTGATACAAAATGCTGGTTTATGACAACCTTCATGGGTGACTTAAATTGGAGTAAATACACACACAGACTATCAATCAATCAATCAATTTTATTTATATAGCTCCAAATCACAACAAACAGTTGCCCCAAGGCACTTTATATTGTAAGGCAAGGCCATACAATAATTACGTAAAAACCCCAACGGTCAAAACGACCCCCTGTGAGCAAGCACTTGGCGACAGTGGGAAGGAAAAACTCCCTTTTAACAGGAAGAAACCTCCAGCAGAACCAGGCTCAGGGAGGGGCAGTCTTCTGCTGGGACTGGTTGGGGCTGAGGGAGAGAACCAGGAAAAAGACATGCTGTGGAGGGGAGCAGAGATCAATCACTAATGATTAAATGCAGAGTGGTGCATACAGAGCAAAAAGAGAAAGAAACACTCAGTGCATCATGGGAACCCCCCAGCAGTCTAAGTCTATAGCAGCATAACTAAGGGATGGTTCAGGGTCACCTGATCCAGCCCTAACTATAAGCTTTAGCAAAAAGGAAAGTTTTAAACCTAATCTTAAAAGTAGAGAGGGTGTCTGTCTCTCTGATCTGAATTGGGAGCTGGTTCCAGAGGAGAGGAGTCTGAAAGCTGAAGGCTCTGCCTCCCATTCTACTCTTACAAACCCTAGGAACTACAAGTAAGCCTGCAGTCTGAGAGCGAAGCACTCTATTGGGGTGATATGGTACTATGAGGTCCCTAAGATAAGATGGGACCTGATTATTCAAAACCTTATAAGTAAGAAGAAGAATTTTAAATTCTATTCTAGAATTAACAGGAAGCCAATGAAGAGAGGCCAATATGGGTGAGATATGCTCTCTCCTTCTAGTCCCCATTAGTACCCTAGCTGCAGCATTTTGAATTAACTGAAGGCTTTTCAGGGAACTTTTAGGACAACCTGATAATAATGAATTACAATAGTCCAGCCTAGAGGAAATAAATGCATGAATTAGTTTTTCAGCATCACTCTCAGACAAGACCTTTCTAATTTTAGAGATATTACGTAAATGCAAAAAAGCAGTCCTACATATTTGTTTAATATGCGCTTTTGATGACATACCTGATCAAAAATGACTCCAAGATTTCTCACAGTATTACTAGAGGTCAGCGTAATGCCATCCAGAGTAAGGATCTGGTTAGACACCATGTTTCTAAGATTTGTGGGGCCAAGTACAATAACTTCAGTTTTATCTGAGTTTAAAAGCAGGAAATTAGAGGTCATCCATGTCTTTATGTCTGTAAGACAATCCTGCAGTTTAGCTAATTGGTGTGTGTCCTCTGGCTTCATGGATAGATAAGCTGGGTATCATCTGCGTAACAATGAAAATTTAAGCAATGCCGTCTAATAATACTGACCTAAGGGAAGCATGTATAAAGTGAATAAAATTGGTCCTAGCACAGAACCTTGTGGAACTCCATAATTAACCTTAGTCTGTGAAGACGTTTCCCCATTTACATGAACAATTGTAATCTATTAGATAAATATGATTCAAACCACCGTAGCACAGTGCCTTTAATACCTATGGCATGCTCTAATCTCTGTAATAAAATTTTATGGTCAACAGTATCAAAAGCAGCACTGAGGTCTAACAGAACAAGCACAGAGATGAGTCCACTGTCCGAGGCCATAAGAAGATCATTTGTAACCTTCACTAATGCTGTTTCTGTACTATGATGAATTCTAAAACCTGACTGAAACTCTTCAAATAGACCATTCCTCTGCAGATGATCAGTTAGCTGTTTTACAACTACCCTTTCAAGAATTTTTGAGAGAAAAGGAAGGTTTGAGATTGGCCTATAATTAGCTAAGATAGCTGGGTCAAGTGATGGCTTTTTAAGTAATGGTTTAATTACTGCCACCTTAAAGCCTGTGGTACATAGCCAACTAATAAAGATAGATTGATCATATTTAAGATCGAAGCATTAAATAATGGTAGGGCTTCCTTGAGCAGCCTGGTAGGAATGGGGGTCTAATAGACATGTTGATGGTTTGGATGAAGTAACTAATGAAAATAATTCAGACAGAACAATCTGAGAGAAAGAGTCTAACCAAATACCGGCATCACTGAAAGCAGCCAAGATAACGATACGTCTTGGGATGGTTATGAGTAATTTTTTCTCTAATAGTTAAAATTTTATTAGCAAAGAAAGTCATGAAGTCATTACTAGTTAAAGTTAAAGGAATACTCGGCTCAATAGAGCTCTGACTCTTTGTCAGCCTGGCTACAGTGCTGAAAAGAAACCTGGGGTTGTTCTTATTTTCTTCAATTAGTGATGAGTAGTAAGATGTCCTAGCTTTACGGAGGGCTTTTTTTATAGAGCAACAGACTCTTTTTCCAGGCTAAGTGAAGAACTTCTACATTAGTGAGATGCCATTTCCTCTCCAACTTACGGGTTATCTGCTTTAAGCTGCGAGTTTGTGAGTTATACCACGGAGTCAGGCACTTCTGATTTAAAGCTCTCTTTTTCAGAGGAGCTACAGCATCCAAAGTTGTCTTCAATGAGGATGTAAAACTATTGACGAGATACTCTATCTCACTTACAGAGTTTAGGTAGCTACTCTGCACTGTGTTGGTATATGGCATTAGAGAACATAAAGAAGGAATCATATCCTTAAACCTAGTTACAGCGCTTTCTGAAAGACTTCTAGTGTAATGAAACTTATTCCCCACTGCTGGGTAGCCCTTCAGAGTAAATGTAAATGAACCTACTACCTACATACACTACTGAACCTTCGGATTTGTGAAGCCTTCTCCCCTCCTGTGGCCTTTTTGTGTGGTGCTTGCAGGATCTGTCTCTGTCTGTGTGGTTTCTCTCTGGATGCTCCAGCTTCCTCCCACATCCAAAAGACAACAGAAACTTTAAATTCTCTGTAGGTGCGCGTGCAGGTGTGAATGTGTTTGTCTATATGTGGCCCTGTAACAGACTAGCATCTTGTCCAGGTTGTACCCCGCCTCATGCACTATGGCTGCTGTGCAGTGGTGGGCACAGTTCCGGTAATATGCTAAAAGCTAATGATCAAAACTAATGTTTTGTTTGTGCATTAGCTTTTCAGCTAACTTCAAAAACCATCAATGGACCAATTAGCTTCTGATAAATTTAGTTCCAATAACTTTTAGACCACTGATGTTTATTTACATAGTTAGCAACAGTGAAACACATTTATAAACCCTGCTCCTGTCTGCTACATATTTTACAGCAGTGAGGCAGCTGAGCTCAACTTTACCCTAGCAGAAGGAACCTAGCCACCAAGCTACCACAAACAAACAAACAAATCAAACAAACAATAAGTAATTTCCCTTTACAGCATACAGTGGTTCAGCCGTGACGCCAAAGTCCTCAAAAGGAAAGCAGGTTTGACTTATGGTTTTGATTTATAAACCAAATGTATTTAATTTATTTATTTAAATGACGGCGAGCAAAACAAAAAAAAAAATCAGGCTGTTGAAACTGTCTATCTTTTACGTAAAACTGAAAAATAAACTCAAGAAAATA
This sequence comes from Thalassophryne amazonica, assembly GCF_902500255.1. Classification (NCBI taxonomy): domain Eukaryota; kingdom Metazoa; phylum Chordata; class Actinopteri; order Batrachoidiformes; family Batrachoididae; genus Thalassophryne; species Thalassophryne amazonica. The sequence continues at coordinate 103,757,687 of NC_047113.1, forward strand.
GTCATCAATGTACACCTTGTAAATACATAAAGCATTCATAATAAATACATTAATTAAATGAAAATACATAAAGCGTGTGTAAATTCAACCAAAACATGTAGCATTTTAACATATAGGGCTGCATTTCTGTTCATACACAAAACCCATCGTCAAGTGGGTCCACTGCAACCAGAAAAAAAAAAAAAAAAAAAAAAAAAAACACTGCACAAAACCCCCATGGGACTTGCCAGAGACACTACAGTCGCTGATAGTATGTAAAACCTAGGCATTATGGCAATGGAACATTAACCCTCTGGAGCCGACGCCATCGTATATAATGGCTAAGACCAAGCTTTACTAAATTATAAATAACTTTTTAATGATATGAGATAGAAACATACTTTTTTTTTGCTTGCTGACAAGTCAACTCCGCGGACTTTCGAGCCAGCCATCGGCCATCTTTGTACTCTTCATAGAAGCTGTGTGATGATGTGCGCAATGTGAGTGTCCAATTGGAATTGGTTCACCGTCACATGGTTTACCAAAATCCAATCGTAGGGCAGAGTCACCTCATGTGAAAAGCCAAAGATAATTTTCAGGAGTGATATGTTACTAGTTGGCCCGTTTGAATAGCCCCCTGGGTGCTCCAGTGAGTACATACTATTAGTACATACTCAGTGTGCCCTGTGCCATTACGCACAGTGATCAGTGAAAGCAGGAGTAGACAGAGAGCCTCTGATGACAATCTCACATGCTCAAACAAAGAGTGTGTAACTATCAGGATTGCTCCACTAGTTTGCATGTGAATGTTACTGGATAACTCTGTTGCTTTCTCAGCATAAAGCACTGTTTACCATATCAATGGACAACAAAACGCATAGACCATTTTGTATATATTGTTCAAAATGTGCATTTGTGTTTATTGTTTGAAACCTTTTGTTCACACAAGACCTCAAATTATCTTTATAAAGTGTCAAAACAGTTGTTTATTATAGTTTGCTGTGTGTTTTGAATAAATGTGTATGGAAAATTATTTTACCGCTTTACTTTTTTCTTTCTTATTTTTGATTGGAAACCTTAATTACACTTATAAAACACAACAAAGCATATATATTCTGAAAGCACAGGTTGCCCTGAAAAAAAGAGACATAAAACTTGATTGTGGGATTCAGGGAGAGCTGTTAACAGCACTAATAATAAAACATTTATGCCAGGTGAGTGAACTGTCCAAAAAATGCCCTCGGACCCAAGAGTGTTAAATGGAAATAGCAATACCTGCTGTGTTCTGAGTAGTTGATCTACACAGATCATGACAAAGATCGATGTGAAACACCAAATCAATCAGAGTTTTACCACAAGATCAAAATAACAAATAGAATGACCCACACCAATTCTACCTTAGTGGGGTGGGCCCACCTTGTAAGCCACCACAATCAGGTGCACAGCAATCCATAAAGGCCAAGGCTGTAAAATGATCACCTTTGAGTAAAAGACAGGCTGACACTCGATCCTAGAGTCCTTTATGAATTCAGTTGTGTTGTGTGTTGAGAAAAAAAGAGGAAAGGACAGTGTACGATAGGTGTCTAATCATGCTCGTTGTTTTTGCCAGGATGATCTGGCCCATGATCCCACTGTGCCTTGGTGCGACCACTGCCAGTACCTCATCTGACATGATCAAAGCCGGACCGGAATCAGGCACTGTCTTTAAGGACCAACCAGGTTTGTGAATCACAAACTGCCACTTGCACTCGCAGAGGGTGTTCATCAGGCTTGATGCCACAGAGGTATACAAAGCCAACTTTGCCAGTTCCACTGTAGACCTGATCTTATGGGCAGGTAACTAGTGGATCCAAGAATATCTTGATACACACAGAGGACAATATCTCTCATATGTTACAACAGATGGAGAAGTTTACCATCACACAGTCAGAACTCAACAGAGGGGACAAGAGGTTCATTGGATGTCTGCTAATAGCAACCTCAGCCATAGGATCCATCTACAGTTTGGGTTTATCAGCTGTTAACACAATGACCGTGGCCACAGTAAAAAGGCATGTCAGTGAAGTACAAGATGCAATTCCTGAAATACTATCTCAGCTCAACAAACAACATAAATGTCTCAAAACCATCAGGAATATGGCACAATATACCATCATGGTTCTCAACACCCACACTAATGTATTGAGAAAGACCGTAAGCATATTAGATCAGTTAATGTCAGTGTTGCAAGAAGACTACACACACAGTGATGGTATCTATGTTAATGTCAGACATGACCAAGGATATAGGATCATCAATCGACAGCCTTGCCATTGGTAGAATTCCACCCAACGTTGTCCCTCTATCTTTGGTTCAATCCGCAACCCATAGCTTGGTTATACCACTCCAAGCCCACTTAACTTAACACTCTGGGTAGCTCAATCCCACCTCAATCCCACTGTATGTGGACCCAAATAACTTGGAAATGGCTTTTCTCATCAAGCTACCCATTGTCACCCCAGAAAACATTTAAAGGCTAAAGAGTGTCGTTAATGCAGGTCTTTGGTAAGGGGACACTGACCTTAAAATCCACATGCCCCCTGTGGTAGCATTCATCCACTCTAATCCAGAACTATACTTGGTCCCAAATTTAAAATTGTGCACCGTCACCAAAGGCTCAACCTGTGTCCCAGCAAACCATTCGTCTGAGAAGGCACAGCTGGTATATGTTAAAACACTGATTGGCCAGACCCACTATTCTACTACTATCACGCCATTGCACCAAGTCACAGACACCCAAGAAGAGATTGTGGGATAAAGTTGGCTGGTCAACACCCCTGAAAAGTCAGCTATACTCGTGTATGACCGTCATAACACATCCACTCGCCTCACGCTCGCTTTCAAACCCTATGGGTCCCGGTACCTGAAAATGCAATGCTCCACATTGGCAAGGTGGGATTATACCACCTGCATCCCAATCAATATGAAGAAGCCATTGAAGTGTCAGAGTTCTACAATCAGAAAACTATTGAACTAGACTGGAGAAAGTTGAGACTGTGGCCTGTTTTCACAGACGTGTCCTTAAAAATCATAGTGGGATATGCTTTGCAAATGTCATACCCATTATAGTAATGGGTATGACATTGGACGATGAAATTAAGGATGGCCCTTTGGCTGTTCCAACAATATCAAATATTTCATGTCTGCTACATACAACCCGCATGGAATGTCTCAAACCTAAACCTACTTCCCAATTTCCTCAAAGTTGAACTTGGGATGGAAATTGGACCATAAATTAATGGGAGACAAGTCTCAGAGTGATGATGATAGTTTTCACTGAAGGTTTGTATCATTGTGTCTCCGATGGGATAGGCAAGATAATTTTTACTTGTTAGTCAGGTAACCTTTAAGGTTTGAGTATAAGTCACATCTTGTGACACTTTTAAGCAGAAGAAAATAGATAATTAAAACTTTCTGATACTTAAGTGAACAGAAAGAAAGACATATGACCTTTTTTTATCTCACTAATGATGTACGCCTATGAGGACAACCCCAGACGTAGCTCACCAGACTGACCAAAGTGCTCACTCAGAGTACTGTAACCCGCCAATTGAAAATGCTAATTGGCACAAAGATAACACAAATTTAGCTGCAGAAACACAACATGAACTTTTACTGGAAGTGGCACAAAAACAAATTAGCTGACATCCTGACAGCAATTACAATTCTGTTAGTCAAATAGAATAATTTAGCAAGATTTTTGAAAGCCTGAAAACAACTTGTTTTTTCTTAAATACAACCCCAATTCCAATGAAGTTGGGACATTGTGTAAAATGTAAATAAAAAAAAAAAAAACAGAATACGATGATTTGCAAATCCTACTCAACCTATATTGAATTAAACACACCACAAAGATAAGATATTTAATGTTAAAACTGATAAACTATTGTTTTTGTGCAAATATTTGACCATTTTGAAATGGATGCCTGCAACATGTTTCAAAAAAGCTGGGACAGTGGTATGTAGAGGGATGCTTTGAAAATGTCATACCCATTACTACATCCTCTAGTCTAGCAGTTGAAGAAGGTTTCTCAATGTTCAACTGCAAGGAATTTAGGTATTCCATCATCTACAGTCGATAATATAATCCAAAAATTCAGAGAATCTGGAGAACTGCGTGTCCACATGATCTGACGGTCTGTTTCAGCTGGGACAGCCAGTCAGTGTGTGTGCTGTGTGCGCTCTCCAGCCCATCGCAAAACGATATATGTTTTTATGTAGCACCACATGAGGACAGCAAGCAGACACACGCATGTCACGGTGGACAGTTATAAAGGTCCTGTCCATCAAAACATGGTACATCAATCAATCAATCAATCAATTTTTTTTTTATATAGTGCCAAATCACAACAAACAGTTGCCCCAAGGCGCTTCATATTGTAAGGCAAGGCCATACAATAATTATGTAAAACCCCAACGGTCAAAACGACCCCCTGTGAGCAAGCACTTGGCTACAGTGGGAAGGAAAAACTCCCTTTTAACAGGAAGAAACCTCCAGCAGAACCAGGCTCAGGGACGGGCAGTCTTCTGCTGGGACTGGTTGGGGCTGAGGGAGAGAACCAGGAAAAAGACATGCTATGGAGGGGAGCAGAGATCGATCACTAATGATTAAATGCAGAGTGGTGCATACAGAGCAAAAAGAGAAAGAAACAGTGCATCATGGGAACCCCCCAGCAGTCTACGTCTATAGCAGCATAACTAAGGGATGGTTCAGGGTCACCTGATCCAGCCCTAACTATAAGCTTTAGCAAAAAAGTTTTAAGCCTAATCTTAAAAGTAGAGAGGGTGTCTGTCTTCCTGATCTGAATTGGGAGCTGGTTCCACAGGAGAGGAGCCTGAAAGCTGAAGGCTCTGCCTCCCATTCTACTCTTACAAACCCTAGGAACTACAAGTAAGCCTGCAGTCTGAGAGCGAAGCGCTCTATTGGGGTGATATCGTACTATGAGGTCCTTAAGATAAGATGGGACCTGATTATTCAAAACCTTATAAGTAAGAAGAAGAATTTTAAATTCTATTCTAGAATTAACAGGAAGCCAATGAAGAGAGGCCAATATGGGTGAGATATGCTCTCTCCTTCTAGTCCCCGTTAGTACTCTAGCTGCAGCATTTTGAATTAACTGAAGGCTTTTTAGGGAACTTTTAGGACAACCTGATAATAATGAATTACAATAGTCCAGCCTAGAGGAAATAAATGCATGAATTAGTTTTTCAGCATCACTCTGAGACAAGACCTTTCTAATTTTAGAGATATTGCGTAAATGCAAAAAAGCAGTCCTACATATTTGTTTAATATGCGCTTTGAATGACATATCCTGATCAAAAATGACTCCAAGATTTCTCACAGTATTACTAGAGGTCAGGGTAATGCCATCCAGAGTAAGGATCTGGTTAGACACCATGTTTCTAAGATTTGTGGGGCCAAGTACAATAACTTCAGTTTTATCTGAGTTTAAAAGCAGGAAATTAGAGGTCATCCATGTCTTTATGTCTGTAAGACAATCCTGCAGTTTAGCTAATTGGTGTGTGTCCTCTGGCTTCATGGATAGATAAAGCTAGGTATCATCTGCGTAACAATGAAAATTTAAGCAATACCATCTAATAATACTGCCTAAGGGAAGCATGTATAAAGTGAATAAAATTGGTCCTAGCACAGAACCTTGTGGAACTCCATAATTAACTTTAGTCTGTGAAGAAGATTCCCCATTTACATGAACAAATTGTAATCTATTAGACAAATATGATTCAAACCACCGCAGCGCAGTGCCTTTAATACCTATGGCATGCTCTAATCTCTGTAATAAAATTTTATGGTCAACAGTATCAAAAGCAGCACTGAGGTCTAACGGAACAAGCACAGAGATGAGTCCACTGTCCGAGGCCATAAGAAGATCATTTGTAACCTTCACTAATGCTGTTTCTGTACTATGATGAATTCTAAAACCTGACTGAAACTCTTCAAATAGACCATTCCTCTGCAGATGATCAGTTAGCTGTTTTACAACTACCCTTTCAAGAATTTTTGAGAGAAAAGGAAGGTTGGAGATTGGCCTATAATTAGCTAAGATAGCTGGGTCAAGTGATGGCTTTTTAAGTAATGGTTTAATTACTGCCACCTTAAAAGCCTGTGGTACATAGCCAACTAACAAAGATAGATTGATCATATTTCACAGCTACATGTTCTGTAGCTGTGACATCCAGGACAAGAGATGTCAACAGCTGCTGCTTTTGGCAGCCAGCCACGCCCACTGTCCATTCAGTGCACAGACCAAGGTGTCACTCTGTGTTCAGATGAGAGGTGCCTCACCTGCGGGGGTAGCAGGGGGGCATGAATCACACGCACACCACCTGTTGGGGGAGAGCGTGGGGAGCGTGCGAAACACACACACGTTGTGAGGGGAGCCGACACTCTGGCATGCCACATGTGTACTTGGCAACACCACAGTCGTGGGGCACTTAGACAAATTTCACATCCAGCTCAAAAGTGATCGCCTGCTCACTATTCCCGTGCTAACAGCATGAATGGCTACATATTTCCTAAGTACTCTGCGAGCAGTATTAGATGTTCATGTGTGTCACCTGGAATTTGGCCAACACCTGCCGTGAGAGGGATCGAATGGGCTCTCATTCGCTGTGTGCGAATAGATTTAGTGACACATGTACGAGGCACGAGAGGCAGTTCTGATTTTTCAAGAATGGCATGCAATTCCTCCTTCGTCTGCTAGTCGGCTTCAGTCGTGTTATATGTGAAAGGGCCATAAGAAATGTCTAAGAATTTCAAGAATCCTATGATTTTTCTTAGAATGTTGTCCCTAAGAGCTATTTTTTGCCTTAGGATGCTTCATGGATACAGGCCCTGGAGTTTTATGTACACAGTAAAATCACCAGTGTTAATTTAACACTGACAGTGAACATATGGTCCCACTCTGACCAGAGTGGGACCATATGGACACTGGCAGTGTTAATTTACCCTGCCAGTGTTTTAGACTGGTGATTTTACTGTATACATACTACTACTACTTCATCCAACATGAAGTGACTCCAAAATGTAGGACTGGCAGGAGTTGTAATCTCAAGGAGAGAGAAGGCAGCAATTTTTCAAACATTTTCATATTTAAAGTTGGGAGGGGGAGTATTAAAATCTATAGAGTTAATGACCACTTTCTTGACATCAAAGAACCGTCTGGCAGCAAAAGTTATTGGAAACAATCTTCTTGTCATTGAAATATCATGCGCATGGTTGAACAGACATGCAAGTAAAATTTCAAAGTTGAGGGAAAAAAATGGTGAGACACATGGGCAGGGGGTGGACAGATAAAATAAAATCATAACAGCAAATGGGACAGAGGATAAAAGAGAAATGTTTCTGTTTAATCGATGAGTGCTGCTGTCAATTTATTTCAGGATTTATTTATTTTTCAGTGTTTCAGTCACCCTTTGTTTCAGTCAACCCCAGATCTCATTAGTAACAGTTTTGTGTGTATTTACATAAAAGACAGTGATGCCATTTCCCACAGAAGAATAAAGATAAAAACAAAATGAGCTTTACAAGCTGGTGGACCTTGGTGCTACTTATGCATTTAGACTTTACAAGGTCTCATCTCAGACTTTATTTCACTCCACATTAAATTGATCTGCACAGTTTAACTTGAACAGATTTTAGAAGCAGTAAACAGAAACAGTAAAGGCAACATTGTCAAAAAACAAAAACAAAATACAAATACATTAAAACCAAGGCCTGCTGTTAATTTGTTGCAATATTAGTAAAATGTTCAGTTAAATGGCAGGCAATGTGACTCCAGGGTAGTACAGTAATTGACATGGGCCAAATATTAACAGTTTGAAAATGTGTAACAAAATATTGTTGGCATAATGATGTATATTGAAGCATGCTGTATATCTGTGTACGGCATACAGTGAGGAAAATAAGTATTTGAACGCCCTGCGGTTTTGCAAGTTGTCCCACTTAGAAATTCATTCATTTTTCATTTTCATTTCATTTATTTATTTATTTCATTCATTTAAAAGAAAAAAAAACAAAAAAAAAACAGAAAAGCAGAAATAAAGCATCTCCATTACCAGAATGAAAAGGAGCAGAGAGAAGAACAAGTCTTATATTTTCTGCCCCTTTTTACAATACAATCTTTCAATATCCAGCGTCATTTTTCAACATTATTTAACAGATTGTATTTCTTTAACTTGTCACATACCACTGACTTATTTCATAATTATGACCATTATTAAATAGATTACATCTCTGACAGGTTACATTTTTAAACTTAAAACATTTTATACATTATTAACAAATTACATTTTTTTTAACTTCCTTACAGCCCACTAACTTATTTTATAGTTTCATACTTACTTAATACATCTAGTTTAATACGTTTTTTAAATAATTTAAGCGACCTTAATTCTTTAATTTCTTTGTTGAGATTGTTCCTTAATTTTACACCATTTACTGCAATACTCCGTTCTTTTTCTCTGGTTCTGTATCTTGGTTTTCTAAAGACTTCTATTCCTTTCAGTTTATAACTACTTACTCTTTTCTCAAACATATTTTGAATGTTTGTTGGTAAAGTATTTTTATTTGCTTGGTACATTGTTTGTAATATTTTCAAATCGACCAAATCACGAAATTTAAGTACCCTGTACTTAATGAACAATGGATTAGATGGATCTCTAAAACCACTGTTGCTAATCACCCTTAAAGCCCTTTTCTGCAGAATCAACAAAAGGTTGTATATAAGTTGTATATGTTGATCCCCAGATTTCTACACAATAAGTTAAATATGGGAAAATCAATGAATTGTACAATGTTAATAAACCATAACTATTTAATGAATATTTTACTTTATGCAAAACAGCAATGGCTTTCGCTATTTTTCCTTTTATGTAATTTATGTGTGACTTCCATGTAAGATCTTCATCAATTATGACTCCTAAAAATTTCATTTCTTTTACCCTTTGTATATCCATTCCATCTATTTGTAATGACACGTTATTTTTTTTTTTTTTTTGCTCTGTCATTAAACAATATGAAATTTGTCTTATTAATATTTAGTGACAGTCTGTTTATATCAAACCAATGCTTAACCTTTTCCAATTCTGTTTTTATCACTTGTGCTACTTCCTGTATATCTGATCCAGAGTAAAACAGCGTTGTATCATCAGCAAATAAAATGCTACCAAGCACATTAGATACATTCACAAAATCATTGATATACAAAATAAACAGTTTGGGTCCAAGTACTGATCCTTGTGGTACTCCATAAGCAATATTACACAATTCTGATTTGATATTATTTATCTGAACAAACTGTTTTCTGTTTTCTAAGTAGCTTTTTACCCACTGATGTGCAATACCTCTTATTCCATATTGTTGTAACTTGTGAAGCAATCTTGAGTGGTCAATAACATCAAAAACTTTTTTCAAGTCAATAAAAATACTTACAAAATAATCCTTATTTTCTATTGTTGTTGATATTTTCTCTATTAATTCCATAATTGCCATAGCTGTCGAATGTTTTGTTCTGAATCCATACTGAGCATTATTTAAAATATGATGTTTCTCAGTGAATTTATCCAACCTTGTCACAAAAACTTTTTCCATAATTTTAGAAAACTGTGGAAGCAATGATACTGGCCTGTAATTAGAGAATTTATGTTTGTCTCCATTTTTATATAATGGGACTACCTTGGCAATTTTCATTTCATCTGGAAAATCCCTGTTGACAGAGACAGATTGCAAATATAAGTAAATGGTTCAATAACAGTTTCTATTATACTTTTTACAGTCATCATGTCTAAATCTTCATGGTCAGTTGATCTTTTGCTTACACAGTTTTTTACAATATTTCTTATTTCATCTTTTTCCACATTGTCCAGGAAAATACTATTGACCGTATTTACAAGTGTATGTAATGTATCTTCTACTATTGGTTTATTTCCCACCAGACTTGATCCTACATTTGAAAAATAATCATTAAACCCATTTGCCACTTCTTTTATGTCATATATCTCTTTATTTTCTTTGACAAAGTAATTTGGAAAAGTTGCTTTCGCTCCATCACTTTCAATCACACTTTTTATAATTCCCCATGTTGCCCTCATATTATCTTTATTCTTATTTAATTGTTCACTATAATAATCTTTTTTTTGTTTCCTAATTATTGTCAATAGTTTATTTTTATATTTTTTGTATCTGTGTTGTTTCCTTTGTTTGCATTTTTAAAAAGCACCTGTATAAATAGTTTTTCTTTGCACAAGCATTTTTTATTCCCTTTGTCAGCCATGGTTTATTTACTCTTTTCTTACTAATTTCTATTAATTTACAGTTTTTATTATATGATTTCATCAATATTTTCATAAATGAGTTATATGCTACATTAACATCACTGACATAAACTTCTTCCCAATTTTGATTTTTAAGATCATATTTTAATGCCTCTAAGGCTTTTACTGACTTGTCTCTTTTAAAGTTTATAACAGTTTTTTTCTTGTACCTATTTTTATATTTAAATATTGAAAAGACTGGTAAATGATCTGTGAAAATCAATGTTAATATTTGGTACAGTAGTGGCTAGTCCACTCAAGGACCTTAAAATGCTTCTTACGGAGCCCCTCCTAAGTTGCCCTGGCTGTGTGTTTGGGGTCATTGTGAGAAGACTGCCCCTCCCTGAGCCTGGTTCTGCTGGAGGTTTCTTCCTGTTAAAAGGGAGTTTTTCCTTCCCACTGTAGCCAAGTGCTTGCTCACAGGGGGTCGTTTTGACCGTTGGGGTTTTACATAATTATTGTATGGCCTTGCCTTACAATATAAAGCGCCTTGGGGCAACTGTTTGTTGTGATTTGGCGCTATATAAAAAAAATTGATTGATTGATTGATTGATTGTCATGCTGGAAGACCCAGCCATGACCCATCTTCAATGCTCTTACTGAGGGAAGGAGGTTGTTTGCCAAAATCTTGCAATACACGACCCATCCATCCTTCCTTCAATACAGTACAGTCGTCCTGTCCCCTTTGCAGAAGAGCATCCCCAGAGTATGATGTTTCCATGCCCATGCTTCATGGTTGGGATGGTTTTCTTGGGGTTGTTCTCATCCTTTAAACATGGTAAGTGGAGATGATTCCAAAAAGTTCTATTCTGGTCTCATCTGACCACATGACCTTCTCCCATGCCTCCTCTGGATCATCCAGATGGTCACTGGTGAACTTCAAATGGGCCTGGACATGTGCTTGCTTGAGCAGGGGGACCTTGCTGGCCTGCAGGATTTTAAACCATGATAGCATCATGTGTTACTAATGTAATCTTTGTGACTGTGGTCCCAGCTCTCTTCAGGTCATTGACCAGGTCCTCCTGTGTAGTTCTGAGCTTCCTCAGAATCATTCTTACCCCACAAAGTGAGATCTTGCACGGAATCCCAGACCGAGGGAGATTGACAGTCATCTTGTGTTTCTTCCACTTTCTAATAAATGATCATAACAGTTGTCTTCTACCAAGCTGCTTGCCTGTTGTCCTGTAGTCCATCCTAGCCTTGTGCAGGTCTACAGTTTTGTCCCTGGTGTCCTTAGACAGCTCTTTGGTCTTGGCTATGGTGGACAGGTTGGCGTGTGATTGATTGAGTTTGTGAACAGGTGTCTTTTATACAGGTAACAAGTTCAAACAGGTGCAATTAATACAGGTAAAGAGTGCAGAATAAGAGGGCTTCTTAAAGAAAAATTAACAGGTCTGTGTGAGCCAGAATTCTTGCTGGTTGGTAGGTGTTCAAATACTTATTTGCAACAGTAACATACAAATAAATTATTAAAAAATCATACATTGTGATTTCCGTATTTTTTATTTTTTTTTAGATTACGTCTCTCACAGTGGACATGCACCTAAGATGAAAATTTCAGACCCCTCGATGATTTCTAAGTGGGAGAACTTGCAAAATCGCAGGGTGTTCAAATACTTATTTTCCTCACTGTATGTGAGCACAGGAGCTGTCTATCCAGAAACACAAACAGGCTGACAGCTGTCAGTGATCACCTGCTGTTGTACAGTCCGATGAAAAATCCCTTTAGATCAGTATATACTTGCATTGCTAGATTTTATTTGTCTGGCTGGACTCCGTAACTGCTGTTGAACTATGCTGGCAGTGCGCCAACTTCCCACGTGCGCAACTTCCCACATGTGTGCAACTTTCAGATGCAGCCAATGGACTTTCTATTTTCTCTTTTTAAACTATTTTTTTGTTGTCATTTTACTTGATACGTATCTTAACACAACTGTAGTTGGATTATTGTTGTGGGACGGCGCTTCACATGGGATTTATTCATACCAGAGGTGGATTATGTATTTGTCATCTGATCAACGTTGCCAGCACACAGTGCAGCCGATTGAAAGGGACTTGACCAGCTGTCTGCGCTGCACTGTGGAATGCGAGGTACTGGAGGTTAGTTAAATGTTTATTTATCTCATCATGTGCTGGGAAACATTTCCACATCATACCTGCTACAGACGTAGGAGGTGTACATGTAATAATATGTGCGTTACAGCAGTGACATCCCATTCAGCTTCATTGCTGGGCACTGCATCAAGTCTCTGACGTGCACACAATGACACATACATGTTATTACATAACAACGTTTCCTTCGCCCTGCCTGGCCAGGGCCCAGTGGAGGTGGACAAATGTGGCACATATCAGCAGGCTTTGCTGTGACTGATCAATCTCAGAGCTCAATCACCCGCAATCAGACTGTATCAGTTGCTGTTTGATGCTGTCAGAATATGGAAATTGTTGTCAGATGGTTGTCAGATTATACATGGATCACTTTCAGACAGGTGTCCCATCTTGAGGCACCCGGAGAGTTTTCAACATGTGCATCACACTCGGGGCCGCTGGCCTATTTTGACCAACTGTGTCGACTTCTGCAGATAGTTAAAATGTTTTGCAACTGAAATCCGACACTTTTTGGATGTGTGCCAATTCATAAGTTCAACGCCACTCTGCATGATTCCGATGTAACAGTATAGATTCCCCCCTGGATACCCCCCGCCCCAGATGAAGGCATTTGATTGATGGTGAACAATATTGGTATTCTTTCTGTATGTATCTATAGCTATCTACGAGAGTACGCTGAAAACTTCTAAGGCTCCCCATGAAGGAGTAATGCATTAACTGCATTATAGTGAGCCTTAGAACTTTTCAGCCTACCCTCATACAACAGTAATATTTCCTATTCTGAAGTATCTTTAAATCCCTCTTCCAAATATACTCTACAAATATATGACCTGATTGAGAACTTGAAATATGTGATCTGAAAATACAATTTAGTTTTGCATAAAATATCGTTAAGTGCCGTGTGACTGGACCATAAGGCTGCTTATATGTGAACATGCAAGAGTCTGCAACAGTGGTGGGCACTCTTCCGATAATCCGATAACAGATAATTATCTAAGATAATGTTTTCATTATCGAATTATCTTTTTAGATAAATTTAAAAACCATCAACGGAGTAATTATCTTCCGATGAATTACCGTCCGATAACGTTTAGGCCGATAACGTACTAAACTAAGCTGAACAGTGAAAAACATTTTTAAAACTGTTAAAGCTGTAGAGACCTACCTGTTAAAACTTTCCTAAGAGACATGTTGTTCTACCCTCTGCAAACAAAAAAACACTCTAACCTCTGTAAGCAAAAGCAAACTAGTGACCAAAAAAAAAAAGTCATTTCCTTTAACACCATACTAATATAATCACAATGTCACCAAGTCATCCAGAGGCATACATGTTTAACTTATGGTTCAAATTTTACCCACTCATTTTAGACAAGTTATTTAAAATTATTGTCATGTCTGAAGTTTATAAAGTGAAAATATCGGATATATGTTTTCGTTTTAAAGTAATGTGCTAATTTTTAAGGTTTTGTGAGCACATGCTGTGCCAGACAGCAATGCATTATGGGTAGCATAAAGTAATCTCAGACGTTCACGACAGGACAAATGCATTTCAGACACTCTGTTCAGGGTCCACAGATAACAGCATTAACCTCTAGTGCCTAAAACTCTCGTGAATATATTATCTGGGTTTATAGACGTTAGTGTATTTGTGTTTGTTAAATTCCATGCATCTTAAATGTAGCAGACACGGATTATCTGGAATTTTGTTTGACATTTCTTCAAGGCCACTACTGCCATCTACTGGCCAGGAGTGTTCATGGCAGTATTAAACGTCTGGGTACATGGCTGCTCTCAAAGTGTTGGTATTGTCCATTGTCCAGGCGCTTTTTGTGTGCATATATTTATTAACTTTGTATTCTAAAACTACGGTTAGAAGTAATTCCGACTCCTTATCGGTCCACACGAACGAGGTTGGCGCCATGTTTTTAGTTTTTGTGGAAGTGACGACAAGAGAATAAGGCTCCTGACTGGATAGAATTTTAATCAGTACCACCACCCAAAGGTTTGGCAGACTAATTACAACACATTTATATGGTTAGATATGGATGGATTTTTTTTTTAAACGACGTAGTGTGGATGAAGTTTTTTCCCCAAACTGAATGGGTAAGATATTCGGTTTTACAAATACCCGACAACGTGTGTACATGGCCTTATGTCTGTGAAAGGCACTATATAAATAAATTTACTTACTTACTTACTAATATTGAGTGCACGTTTTACAACATCATAAAAATTTTAAAACATGCAATTGCGATGACACTTCCAGGGCTCCGTAAAAATGCCTGTTTTTACAAATAAAAATTGAATATTTTACAAAAGCACATTTATCTTTAAACCAACACACGACACACGTCACATTAATGTGTTGGTTTACATAATGGATTACTGAACCAATCACTGTTTAGCACTTTTACCCAGAATGCTTTGCGGTCTGTGTTTGTTACAAAACCTCAGAATTAGTGCCTTATTCAACATTAAAAGATATATGTTATATTTTAACTTTGTACAAATGACAGAATTGACATTAATGGAGTTATTCTATCAGTATTTTCAAAAAACCATAAGTTAGTATGACTTTATTTTTCAAGACCTCCACCTGACCGGAGTGTTGCGCTTGGTGTGCCTCTGTTGTGGAAGCAATGTTGTAAACAAGAGCTTCCAGCAGGGGCAGAATGTTGAAAGAAAAATAATTATGATTAGTAGAGAGTTCATTTCGTGGGTGCTCAGGATTTGTCTGTGTTGCTTTCTGCAGGGGCAGCATGGTCACACATTCTTGCTTATTCTTTAGGTCTTTTACCGCTTTTGATGCTTTCAAAAGCCATCGTGTTAAAAATCAATTTTAGCTCTTTAGTAACTGCAAATGTCCCATAGACAACACCGGAATTTATCGGTTATCTGTAACTTCCGATACATTTTTGGGTGGTTTATCTTTATCAAAGATAACTTTTCAGTTATCTTATCTGTTATTGAAGTTAATTTTTTGGTTATCTGTGCCCACCGCTGGTCTGCAATGTAAAATGTGTGCTGCACAACGAGCTAAAGGTGAAAAATGCAATGATTACAAAAAACAAATATACATGTTGACAAACATATCTTGCAAAACTTCATTTTGGCAAGATATTGGGGTGAGGGGTAAGATATCCAGGGTGGGCGGTAAGATAACCTAGGACATTCCCCCCCCAGAATGTAAGATATCTTACCCCTGGGGGGGAAGCTATCCGGAGGGAAGAACTGTTGCACTGGCTACGTGTGACAGGGGTATCAGTCTTAGCTCATGGCTTTTGGTCCATAATTTTTTTATTTTTATGTCAACATTTTTCTGTTAGCCACGCCTTTTTGATGAACCAGTGTTTGAATGACAAACAACTTTTTCCAAATAACTTTTAAGGCATAAGTCAAGGGATCTGAGCATCGAAGACAATTTCCTAGCTGAGTTTTTAAATTAAGATTTTTTTTTTTTTTTTAACCTGGTGAGCCTCCCAGGTCTTCAATCAATGACAAAACCTTTTTGTTAACTTGATTTTTTTTTTCCTCCATAATGATCTTCGCAAGTCCTAAGCCTTAAAAAAAAAAAAAAAATAAATAAAAATCAAAGACTTCAAATGTATTTTGAGTAAGCTGCCAGAGCTTTTATGGTGCATCCAGAAAGTATTCACAGCACTGTACTTTTTCCAAATTATTTACGTTACAGCCTTATTCCAAAATAAACAAAATTATTTTTCCTCAAAAATCTACACACAATACCCCATAATGAGAATGTGAAAAGTTTCTTTTTTTTTTTTTTTAGATTTTTGCAAATGTATTAAAAATACAAAAAAGCAAAAAAAAAAAAAAAAGCAACCAAACTAAGAAATCACGTGTACACAAGTATTCACAGCTTTTGCCATGAAGCTCAAAATTGACCTCAGGTGCATCCTGTTTCCACTGATCATCCTTGACATGCTTCTACAGCTTAACTGAAGTCTACCTTGGGTAAATTCACTTGATTACAAATTATTTGGAAGGCACACACCTGTCTATATATAATGCCCCACAGTTGACAGCAACATTTCTGCTGCTTTGAAGTTCCCAATGAGCACAGTGGCCTCCATCATGTATAAATTGAAGAAGTCTGGATCCACCAGGACTCTTCCTAGAGCTGGCTGCCCATCTAAACTGAGCGATTGGGAGAGAAGGTCCTTAGTCAGAGAGGTGACCAAGAACCTGATGGTCACTTTGTCAGGGAGCTACAGCATTCTTCCTTATAATAATAGCCATTCATTTTTGCTTGAAATTAGCATAACTGATAATTGTATATTAACTCCAGAGCCACATGATCACCAAAGATAGAGGACAAGATCAAAGTAGTGATGCCATCATGATCCCTCATATAAGAAACACTTGAAATGCGTACTAAAAGTAATTGGGTTTTCTTTCTTTCTTTCATTTTTTTTAATTTAAATACATAAAAAAAAAAAACAGTTTAATGCTGTTTCTCATTTGCACTGTCATGAAAATGTATGGAATCATTATTTTCCCACATGTAAGTCCAGCCCAGTCTCACGTTTTTGTTTTTTGTTTTTTTTTTTATGTGCTCCCGTGATGAAATGAGTCAAATTTTTGTGACGGGGTATTTTTTTAACTCACTATTCCTAACCCTACTTCTACCCCCAACCCTAACCTTAACCATAACCTAATCTTACTCTTTCCCCCCACCCTAACCATAACCACCTGACCCCCCCCCCCCCCCGCCAAAAATGAGGCACTTTTCGTCACAATATCATGAACCAATAGATTAATGTATATTTCGTGCTGCTGAATCATGACATGCCGTGAGACTGGGTTGGTAAGTCAGAGGACCTCTCTAACTATACTTGGCAACTGTATTTGTTGTTGTTGATGATGATCAGCAACAAAAGCTTTCAATGATACGTATCAATCAATTTCAAATCTCTAATATTAGCCATGTCTATATGAAATAGGATCATCAAAATGTTAATGAATGTTAGACAGCGGTGTGTATTTGAATAAGCACCATCCGTCAGACCACACTCTCAGCACAAACAGGCTGTAATCAAACCAGAAGGCCAGGCCTTTTACTAATTATTCTCTAATTGGCACTGTAATTTGAAAGCAGCCTCTTTGCACTGGGCACAAACTAACGCGTGTGTGCACCTGTTATGGTCATACATATGTAAATGATATAAATGCCTTTACCACTAAAATATCTGCATAACTCACAAGTTTGTAAACATTTTCAGTGACTGCTATGGTGTTTGTAATTTGCAGGGATCGTGAGCAGCAAGTCTGATTACATCAGCAAATCGTCCAATTAAAAAGGGCTTTATCGTGGCCACAGATTAGTCTAAAAGCTCAAGCAGTTTCTGTCTGCTGTCCCTTTGTGATGAAGGTGGTTGTGCACAATACTTTTCAGTGCCATATTTCATGGTTTGAGTTGCATAAATGTCATGGAGAATTAAACAAACACTATATTGTCTTAAGTAACCAAGGAATAAAAAATAAATGAGCAGAGAGCCTTCATAATGGCACTATAATGAAGCAAAAAAAAAACAAAAAGCCTGTGAATAACACCACAGTTGCTGTGGTGTGGTAAGCTACAAAATACTAACAACGTGTTTGCAGTACAGCCATCAACAGCAGCAGTAGTAGAAATTAACAATAATCTGATGCAGTCAAGTTAGATGTCGCCAACAACCCCTTAGCGTCATCCAGTGGTGACTATGGTGTGATGTGGACATACAGATGACTGTGCTTGAGACTAGATGGTGCTGTAGGACTATCTCATAGTGCAGCAGATAACTGAAACAGTTCTGCAAATGGTGATACAAGCACAAAAGTTGGCACAAATATACCTTAGACATTACTCTTTTGAAAAAATGACTAGCCACTTGAATTTTCAAAAGGCGGCCAGGTAGGGGTCAACTGAAGAATTACACAGGGGTCAAAATTAAAAATGCTCCAATCAAATTGAAAACTACACTACATTATTTGTCTGATCAGAACAATTCCAAATAGGTACAGTTTGGACTATCTATGACTGGATGTTCAGGAGTTATGGGGTAAAAACAGCAAAAATGATGACAAAACTCAAGTTTCAGTTTGTACAGGGGTCAAAAGTTAAACTTGCTCCAATTTTGATAAAAAGTGATGCAAAATATTGGTTGAGCTAATAGGATTAATAAATGGAATAGTTTTGACTGTGTTGAATGCTTGGTCACCAAAGTAAAGGTCAAACAAGGTCAACATACATTGGATTCTATGACATGTGACATATGTTACCCTGTAACATGATAACTAAGCATGAAAAGCCTGTTAAATCAACTAATAATTTGCAGGTTCTGACTTTGCTGCACTGTCACATAACTTTGGTACTGAGCCGTCCCTCAAAGAACCTAGTGTGAGCCATTTTTGAAAAAAAAAAAAAAAAAACTTTTTTAGTTCTGTTTAGTGCATACTACATGAAAATTCAGCTGTAGTTTGACAGAAGACACATGAGTTTTATTTGTAAGAAAATCCTTCTGAATGAAGCCGTGATTTATGGTACAACGAACAATAGCTGATTCTCTGATGGGTAAGAGAGAGAGAGAGAGAGAGAGAGAGAGAGAGAGAGAGAATGAGAGAGAGGGGGGAGTACACATGCCATGTAGGGGGAGCACCGCATTAATGTCAGGATCTGCCTTATCTCTCGTAATTTATTCCAATATATACAACTGCTGTGTGTCAAAGGGTCCCTGGTACATGGGTTGACTGCAATCCACTGCAACTGGTGGCTATTACCAGTGAAGATGGCTGTGATTAGATGACCATAATAATACAATCACACATGCACTCTAGTGATGCAATGGTCAGGCAACCCTGGTTTACATGTAATTGGTCCATGGGTTGGATGTCATTCGACACCCAGCAGTGTGACATGGTAGGTCTTCAACAGAGCAGACCACAGCACTCGCCCTGCCACGACCGTGGCTGACACATACAGCATTGGAGGGACATTCTGTAGTCTGCTGGCACTGTGGCGTTTATACTGTGTTCTTTTTAATTCTTTGTCTTTTTTGTTTTATTCTGTTTTTATGTTATGTGCTGTGTTGTGTCAGCATTTGACCTGTACTCTGGATAGTTGACCTGGATTCAGGAGCTGCTGCTCTCTGAATGTGTGCAAATCCATGTTCCGTGTTCGAATGCCATTTGTACATGGCTGTACGGATGTCTGTCTAGTACGAATGCAGCTCGAATTCTGTTTGTTTTCCCAATTCATGTGATTCGTGTGGCATTCATGCTCTACTATGACAGAGCCCGTAAAGAGTAGGTGACACCAAAAAATGTAGACAAATAACTACTAAAAATTATGAAATGTTGATACTTTAAAAATTCCTGAACAATAAAAGTTGATGATAATGATGTGCGGGTGGAGGATAAACAACAGCGGTCTGAAGCCTGTGCTCTATTTCAGCCCTCAGAGGCGGCCATCTTGTTGTGATGTCATCGGGAGAATGGGACCAGCTGATTCAAGCCCAGATCAATTGTAAACATGGAGGTTGAGCTGTTGCCTGACATTTTAAATATTATAACCATTCACACATGGAGTAAATATACAGTCTTACCATCTCATTTCAGTGAGATTCATCATCACAGTCACCACATATAGCCTGATTTTGAAAAATGGCATCTGAAAAACTTCAATTCCTTGTCCTGGATGAAGAAAAGTCCCTCTGTGACACCGGTACTTTGCGCCACAATTGCTCCATCAGATCATGGTTTCTGCACCGGAGGTCATCCATCAGGTTGCAGCGCCTGGTGTGGCTGGGCCGATCCGGTACTGACACGGTCTCTACGGGTGTAATCCATTGATTGGGTGTCTGTAGGTGTTGGTTCAAATCTCTGTTGTGAGCAGAGCCTCCTCTTCCTCCACCAGGCCTCTTTGCATTGCAAGTTGAAAGACTCAGAGCGCCTCATTCATTAATGTCTCAGTTACCACAAGCCTCAGTGGATTCTGTCTGCACACACTGAAAGTATCCCATGATCCACAAAGAAAAAAAAAAGTGAAAATCCTGTTTTGACTCCGTGTGGAGTGGAGATGCCACACGACACTGTGCGCACACTCAATGCCGTGTTTGTCAATATAAGTGTTCCACCTCGCACTCAAAAGAGTTCTGCCTGTGGTGGAAATGCAAACCAAGCCAGACTTAACCTTTCCAACACATATAATACTGTGCAGCACCGAACTGAACCTCTCAGTGGAAAGGGGGCTGTCATTAGCCTGTAAAATCCATAATTAACCATATCATTGTTTAAGCCTCAGTGTTCAAAGCGTGTGAAAAAAGTAGCAGCTTATAGTCTGGAAATTAAAGGTCTGATCTGTGTTTGGGTCCTCTAGGGCAGCAACAGCCCTGGTTTTTCTCTTCTGACATTTTATCTTCAGAGCTTGTACAAACATGTACCCATTTGATTTATTTTCATACACTTTGACTTCTCTTGTATTGTTGCACCAGCATATAGAACTCTTCCATTTGTCTTGAGCTGTCACAAGGATGACCTGTGCTGTGTGTCTAAAGTAATTGCTAGTGTGTGTTAGTTATGGCATCCCCCCCTTTCACTTTCTCATATCCAACTAATATCTTATTTCTACTCTACTGCTTGTCGTGTGTTGTGCAACTATGATTTTATACAAAATGTATTTTTGTAATCTTTTCCTTCTGTAATGGCATGCCATGTCATTATCAAGACATCTCGTATTAAGTATTAGCTGCCTCGTGGCTTGGTAGATGGATAGGTAAGAAGCCGACTAGCTGTGCTACTGTTTAGCAATTGCTGGTAGCCGTTCCAAGGTGGAGTAGCTACTGCCAGCCTGGTGAGAAGGGGCAGAAAGACGTGTGTGATACACTGTGGAATTGGCATAAAATATGTTTGGTTGTTATTAACGTTCCATTCAGTAAGCTCACTGACAGTATCTCTCGACTGGAGGAATTGTAAGCTGAAAGTATGAAAATGTTTAACCTAGGAAATTATTACTAAGGGATTAATTTTATTCAGTAAGACTTAGAACATACAATAGCAGCCCAGATGGAGTTGTGCACAACACAGCCCTTTTCTTACTGTATATTAACAGAAATCATATTTACCTCATGGCCTATGCAGCACAATGTCCCTACTGTTTCCTGTTCCATCTATATTTAAGGACATAATACATTAGGTGATTAGGAGTTGGAGCACCGGTGTGTGTGTGTGTGTGTGTGTGTGTGTGTGTGTGTGTGTGTGTGTGTGTGTGTGTGTGTGTGTGTGTGTGTGTGTGTGTGTGTGTGTGTGGTGCCTTAGCTTTGGTGTCAAATAATGCTCTGACTAGATTTGGTGTCCAACTTACAGTGTTGTGTGTGTTAGTGAAATATTGCTTTGCTTAACCCTCGTAAGGTGTTTGGGTCTGTGGGACCCGTTTTCAGTTTTTGCTTAAGGAAAATGGTATGAATATATATATATATATATATATATATATATATATATATATATATATATATATATATATATATATATACGAGGGCTGTCCATAAAGTATAGGTCCTTTTTATTTTTTCAAAAACTATATGGATTTCATTCATATGTTTTTACGTCAGACATGCTTGAACCCTCGTGCGCATGCGTGAGTTTTTCCACGCCTGTCGGTGACATCATTCGCCTGTGAGCACTCCTTGTGGGAGGAGTCGTCCAGCCCCTCGTCGGAATTCCTTTGTCTGAGAAGTTGCTGAGAGACTGGCGCTTTGTTTGATCAAAATTTTTTCTAAACCTGTGAGACACATCGAAGTGGACACGGTTCGAAAAATTAAGCTGGTTTTCAGTGAAACTTTTAACGGCTGATGAGAGATTTGAGGTGACACTGTCGCTTTAAGGACTTCCCACGGTGCGAGACGTCGCGCTGCGCTCTCAGGCGGCGTCATCAGCCTGTTTCAAGCTGAAAACCTCCACATTTCAGGCTCTATTGATCCAGGACGTCGTGAGAGAACAGAGAAGTTTCAGAAGAAGTCGGTTTCAGCATTTTATCCGGATATTCCACTGTTAAAGGAGATTTTTTTAATGAAAGACGTGCGGACGGGTCCGCGCGTCGGGACGCAGCCGACGCGGAGAGGCGGCACAGGAAAAACACCTCCGTGTTGATAACCATTTGTAAAATCCAGGCGGCTTTTGATGGCTTTCAGTGGAGTGAGTATATGAGAAATTGTTTAACAGTTGGACATGTTCCAACTTGTCCTTAAGGCTTCCAACGGAGGTGTTTTTCCTGTGGCGGAGCGTCGCGGCGGCTGCGTCCCGACGCGTGGACCCGTCCGCACGTCTTTCATTAAAAAAATCTCCTTTAACAGTGGAATATCCGGATAAAATGCTGAAACCGACTTCTGAAACTTCTCTGTTCTCTCACGACGTCCTGGATCAATAGAGCCTGAAATGTGGAGGTTTTAAGCTTGAAACAGGCTGATGACGCTGCCTGAGAGCGCTGCACGACGTCTCGCACCGTGGGAAGTCCTTAAAGCGACAGTGTCACCTCAAAATCTCTCATCAGCCGTTAAAATTTTCACTGAAAACCAGCTTAATTTTTCGAACCATGTCCACTTCGATGTGTCTCACAGGTTTAGAAAAAATTTTGATCAAACAAAGCGCCAGTCTCTCAGCAACTTCTCAGACAAAGGAATTCCGACGAGGGGCTGGACGACTCCTCCCACAAGGAGTGCTCACAGGCGAATGACGTCACCGACAGGCGTGGAAAAACTCACGCATGCGCACGAGGGTTCAAGCATGTCTGACGTAAAAACATATGAATGAAATCCATATAGTTTTTGAAAAAAATAAAAAGGACCTATACTTTATGGACAGACCTCGTATATATATATATATATATATATATATATATATATATATATATATATATATATATATATATATATATATATTTTTTTTTTTTTTTTTTTTTTTTTTCACATTGAGATTCACTGGCCAGGGCTCATACCAGAGCTCATAATCAGGAAAAAAAAAAGTTAGTGACCTTATCCTCCTCTCTCTCTATCGCTCACCCTCAAAAACATACATACACAGAACTTCACATACATTCTTCTTTAGCATATGCTTCCAGACATCATATATAGGCCTATATATATATCATATATATATATAACGGCGCTGGGCCCTCAGGTGATCAAAAAGTGCCCGGGCCCTTTTCAGATGCCAGTCCAGCCCTGGGCCCCACCCTTTAAACATGAGGGTCACCTGCCATGGCCTAGCGAGCTGGGACAGAGACAGTGAGGTCCTCAAGTCATAGGTTTAGTGTTGGAGTTTCCCTCTTATAGGCGGGAAGATGACCAAGGCTGATGAGACCCCTTGCCCGGAGCAGCCTGATTATACTGTGCCAGGCGCCTGCAGTCACCCTCTCTTGTTAGTTTTAATCCAGGAGGATTCCGGATACACCTTAGACAGGACCCCAGTGTTTTGCAGGGCCCCATATAGACAGACAAATAGACATATGGGGAGAACCAAGTCGGTTGCGACGACGAACTGGAGTCAGGTCGAGACCCCGATGAGGACGACGAGCATGCAGATGAGCTTCCCTGAGACGGTTTCTGACAGTTTGTGCAGAAATTCTTTGGTTATGCAAACCGATTGTTTCAGCAGCTGTCCGAGTGGCTGGTCTCAGACGATCTTGGAGGTGAACATGCTGGATGTGGAGGTCCTGGGCTGGTGTGGTTACACGTGGTCTGCGGTTGTGAGGCTGGTTGGATGTACTGCCAAATTCTCTGAAACGCCTTTGGAGACGGCTTATGGTAGAGAAATGAACATTCAATACACGAGCAACAGCTCTGGTTGACATTCCTGCTGTCAGCATGCCAATTGCACGCTCCCTCAAATCTTGCGACATCTGTGGCATTGTGCTGTGTGATAAAACTGCACCTTTCAGAGTGGCCTTTTATTGTGGGCAGTCTAAGGCACAGCTGTGCACTAATCATGGTGTCTAATCAGCATCTTGATATGGCACACCTGTGAGGTAGGATGGATTATCTCAGCAAAGGAGAAGTGCTCACTATCACAGATTTAGACTGGTTTGTGAACAATATTTGAGGGAAATGGTGATATTGTGTATGTGGAAAAAGTTTTAGATCTTTGAGTTCATCTCATACAAAATGGGAGCAAAACCAAAAGTGTTGCGTTTATATTTTTGTTGAGTGTATATATATATGTGTGTGTGTGTGTGTGTGTGTGTGTGTGTGTGTGTGTGTGTGTGTGTGTGTGTGTGTGTGTCATTCATATTCTGTTTTTTAGCTGTTCACTTACGAAATGTCAATTATTTACCTCCCTTTCTCACTTTCTTGGTTCTGACTCATTTTACTTTGTCCACCCTTACTATTATCAATCATTTCTTTGTCTCCACTTTATCCCCATTTACCACTCTCTATTTTGATATTTATCAGTCAGTCTGCACTTCAACTTTACTGGCTCCCAAAAGAGGACAGCTGCTTTACTCACATGGCTTTTCCAGAGACACACTTTGTGCATACTGCAGAACCCATGCAGGCACAACTCCACTGAGGAACATGCACACAACATACACATGGTTACATTGGCATCCATTTATGCCATTAAAACACAGCAACAGAAAACATGTCAAAATCTGATTTGCAGTGCATAAAAATGTTGCTGAAGACAGTGTGTGACAGACATGTCTTTCTTCCTTTCTTCCTTCCTTTATTTATTTATTTATTTGTGTGGTGTTAAAAAAAAACCTCAGCCACATGGGGTGTGCAGCCAGTACATTCTGAGTGCCGGTCCCAAACCCGGATAAATGAGAAGGGTTGCGTCACGAAGGGCATCCGGCGTAAAACAAGCCAACCCAACTATGCAGACTAAGAATCGAATTTCCATTCTGGATCGGTTGTGACCCGGGTTAACAACGTCCGCCACCGGTGCTGTTGTCCAACAGGGTGCCGGTGGAAATTGGGCTACTGCTGGGTGAAGACGACGAAGAAGAGGAGGAGAACGTTTCCACAAACTGCGGGAGAAGAAGAAAACTAGAAGGGTGGAAATGAGAGTGAGGACTTTGAATGTTGGTAGTATGACTGGTAAAGGGAGAGAGCTGGCTGATATGATGGAGAGGAGAAAGGTAGACATATTGTGTGTGCAAGAGCACCAGGTGGATGGGAAGTAAGAGCAGGAGCATCGTCGGTGGGTACAAGTTGTTGTACCATGGTGAGGACAGGAAGAGAAATGGGGTTGGGGTCATTTTAAAGGAGGAGTATGTTAAAAGTGTGTTGGAGGTTAAGCGAGTCTCTGACAGGGTGATGAGTGTGAAGTTTGAAATTGAAGGGGTGATGATGAATATCATCAGTGCATATGCCCCACAGGTAGGTTGTGAGATGAAGGAGAAAGAAGATTTCTGGAGTGTGTTAGATGAGGTGGTGGAGAGTGAACCCAAGCATGAAAGAGTGGTGAAAGGAGCAGAGTTCAATGGGCATGTTGGTGAAGGGAACAGAGGTGATGAGGAAGTAATGGGTAGATATGGTATCAAGGATAGGAATGGGGAAGGACGATGGTAGTTGATTTTGCAAAAAGGATGGAAATGGCTGTGGTGAATACCTACTTTAAGAAAAGGGAGGAGCACATGGTAACATATAAGAGTGGAGGAAGGTGCACACAGGTGGACTACATTCTTTTTAGGAGATGCAAGCTAAAATAAATTATAGACTGTAAGGTGGAGGCAGGAGAGAGTGTCGTTAGACAGCATAGGATGGTTATTTGTAGGATGACTTTAGAGGTAAAGAAGAAGAAGAGAGTGAGTGTTATGTGGGCCGCTGAAGAGGAGGTACTGCTGGCCCACCACCAGATCTGCCTCTGACTCAGGGATAGGAGCCGTGCTGTCCCAGAGCAGGGAGTCTGATAAGGTCCTCCACCCTTGTGCCTATTTTTCCCGCAGGTTGACCACGGCAGAGCAGAACTATGACGTCGGCAATCGGGAACTCCTAGCAGTGAAAGAGGCTCTTGAGGAGTGGAGACACCTGTTGGAGGGAGCTGCGGTACCTTTCACGGTTTTCACGGACCATCGGAACCTGGAGTACATCCGGACCGCCAGGCGTCTGAACCCCAGGCAAGCCTGCTGGTCACTGTTCTTCGGGCATTTTGACTTCCAGAACACCTACCGCCCCGGGACCAAGAACCAACGATCTAATGCCCTGTCCCGGGTCCACAAAGAGGAAGTCAAAACCGAGCTGTCAGATCCACCAGATCCTATCATCCCCAAGTCCACTATCGTGGCCACCCTCACCAGGGACGTGGAGAAGACCGTCCGGGAGGCCCTGGCACGGAACCCGGACCCGGGGACCGGTCCGAAGAACCAACTTTATGTCCCACCAGAAGCCAGAGCTGCAGTCCTGGACTTCTGTCATGGTTCCAAGCTCTCCTGTCACCCAGGGGTGCAAAGAACCGTGGCAGTGGTCCGGCAGCGCTTCTGGTGGGCATCCATGAAAGCCGATGTCCAGGAGTACGTCCAGGCCTGTACCACCTGTGCCAGGGGCAAGGCTGACCATCAAAAGACCCAGGGACTCCTCCAGCCGCTTCCGGTGCCTCATCGCCCCTGGTCACACATTGGCCTGGACTTTGTCACGGGTCTCCCGCCGTCCCAGGGCATGATGACCATCCTCACGATAGTGGACCAATTCTCCAAGGCGGCCCACTTCGTGGCCCTCCTGAAGCTCCCAAAAGCCCAGGAGACTGTAGACCTCCTGGTCCACCATGTTGTACGTCTGCATGGGATACCAACTGACATTGTCTCGGATTGTGGTCCTCATTTCTCCTCTCAAGTCTGGAGGAGTTTCTGCAGAGAGCTGGGGTCCACCGTGAGCCTCTCGTCCGGCTATCACCCACAGACGAACAGACAGGCAGAGCGGGCGAACCAGGAGCTAGAACAGGCCCTCCACTGCGTGACCTCCGCGCACCCGGCGGCCTGGAGTAACCATCTGGCCTGGATTGAGTACACTCATAACAGCCAAGTGTCCACTGCTACCGGCCTCTCCCCATTTGAGGTGTGTTTGGGGTACCAGCCCCCATTGTTTCCAATGGTGGAGGGAGAGGTCGGTACCCCCTCGGTCCAGGCCCACCTACAAAGATGCTGTCGGGAGGGGCGCACATCCCCTTACAAGTGGACTCCCCTAAGTTGAAGGACCGATACATTGGACCGTTCAAGATCCTCAAGATCCTCAGCCCAGCCGCAGTGAAGCTACAGCTCCCAGCTTCACTGCGGAT
This sequence comes from Thalassophryne amazonica, assembly GCF_902500255.1. Classification (NCBI taxonomy): domain Eukaryota; kingdom Metazoa; phylum Chordata; class Actinopteri; order Batrachoidiformes; family Batrachoididae; genus Thalassophryne; species Thalassophryne amazonica. The sequence continues at coordinate 103,785,410 of NC_047113.1, forward strand.
CCACCCGGTATTTCATGTCTCACGAATCAAACCACGCCACACCTCACCCCTCTGCACTCCCGCACCGGCGCCGCCTCCTGCCCGGATCATTGACGGGGAGCCTGATTGGACGGTTCGCAGGCTCCTGGATGTCCGTCGAACGGGCCGGGGGTTCCAGAATTTGGTGGACTGGGAGGGGTATGGACCCGAAGAATGCTCCTGGGTGAAGAGGAGCTTCATCCTGGAGCCGGCCCTCCTTTGCCGACTTCTACACCCGTCATCCCGACAAGCCTGGTCGGGCGCCAGGAGGCGCCCGTTGAGGGGGGGAGGTCCTGTTGTGTGGGCCGCTGAAGAGGAGGTACTGCTGGCCCACCACCAGAGGGTGCCCTGCCTGAAGTGCGGGCTTCAGGCACGAGAGGGCGCAGCCGCCTCGCAGGAGCAGCCGGGAGTGACAGCTGTCACTCATCACCACCTCATCACCAGCTGTCACTCATCACCACCACTTCACCATCTACAATAAAAGCCGGGCAGCAACTCCACCTCCCTGCTGAGATATTGTTCTACCCATCAGGTAAAACCCTCAGCCGTTTTTGGTGCCGAACGTACACATTTGTCTCTGAAATTTGCAGGCGTACCTGTTGACTATCCGCAGCTGGAAGCTGGGTTTGTGGATTGTTGCTTGCCTCTACTGGTGGTTGGCTCTCACTGCGGTATTGTATCACTTCCTGTTCCAGAGCATAGCGGTGTTTTGCTGTATCTGTTAGCTGTTTAATCTGCGCAGTTAGATTGATCTAGTTAACTAGATAACGATTTGTTTCACAGTGTAATCTTCACGTGCCTTAACTAAAGCACTCCCTCTGCTGAATCACCTCTAAATTATTTACACATTATTCACTTTGTGTGTTTTTAGGAATCCGCTAGCTTAGCGCAGCTACTAGCTCTTAGCCGGTTTAGCATGGCGGCTTCTCCTGTCTCTCCCGCACTTTTCTGCTCTGGGTGTGAAATGTTTAGTTATTCCTCGGCCTCCTTTAGCAGTAATGGTACTTGTAATAAGTGTAGCTTATTCGTAGCTTTGGAAGCCAGGCTGGGTGAATTGGAGACTCGGCTCCGCACCGTGGAAAATTCTACAGCTAGCCAGGCCCCTGTAGTCGGTGTGGACCAAGGTAGCTTAGCCGCCGTTAGTTTCCCTCTGGCAGATCCCGAGCAGCCGGGAAAGAAGGCCGACTGGGTGACTGTGAGGAGGAAGCGTAGCCCTAAACAGAAGCCCCTTGTACACCGCCAACCCGTTCACATTTCTAACCATTTTTCCCCACTCGACGACACACCCGCCGAGGATCAAACTCTGGTTATTGGCGACTCTGTTTTGAGAAAGTTAGCGACACCAGCAACCATAGTCAATTGTCTTCCGGGGGCCAGAGCAGGCGACATTGAAGGAAATTTGAAACTGCTGGCTAAGGCTAAGCGTAAATTTAGTAAGATTGTAATTCACATCGGCAGTAATGACACCCAGTTACGCCAATCGGAGGTCACTAAAATGAACATTGAATCGGTGTGTAACTTTGCAAAAACAATGTCGGACTCTGTCGTTTTCTCTGGGCCCCTCCCCAATCGGACCGGGAGTGACATGTTTAGCCGCATGTTCTCCTTGAATTGCTGGCTGTCTGAGTGGTGTCCAAAAAATGAGGTGGGCTTCATAGATAATTGGCAAAGCTTCTGGGGAAAACCTGGTCTTGTTAGGAGAGATGGCATCCATCCCACTTTGGATGGAGCAGCTCTCATTTCTAGAAATCTGGCTAATTTTCTTAAATCCTCCAAACCGTGACTATCCAGGGTTGGGACCAGGAAGCAGAGTTGTAGTCTTACACACCTCTCTGCAGCTTCTCTCCCCCTGCCATCCCCTCATTACCCCATCCCCGTAGAGACGGTGCCTGCTCCCAGACCACCAATAACCAGCAAAAATCTATTTAAGCATAAAAATTCAAAAAGAAAAAATAATATAGCACCTTCAATTGCACCACAGACTAAAACAGTTAAATGTGGTGTATTAAACATTAGGTCTCTCTCTTCTAAGTCCCTGTTAGTAAATTATATAATAATTGATCAACATATTGATTTATTCTGCCTTACAGAAACCTGGTTACAGCAGGATGAATATGTTAGTTTAAATGAGTCAACACCCCCGAGTCGCACTAACTGCCAGAATGCTCGTAGCACGGGCCGAGGCGGAGGATTAGCAGCAATCTTCCATTCCAGCTTATTAATTAATCAAAAACCCAGACAGAGCTTTAATTCATTTGAAAGCTTGACTCTTAGTCATTTACATTTACTCTGATGGACTACCCAGCAGTGGGGAATAAGTTTCATTACACTAGAAGTCTTTCAGAAAGCTCTGTAACTAGGTTTAAGGATATGATTCCTTCTTTATGTTCTCTAATGCCATATACCAACACAGTGCAGAGTAGCTACCTAAACTCTGTAAGTGAGATAGAGTATCTCGTCAATAGTTTTACATCCTCATTGAAGACAACTTTGGATGCTGTCGCTCCTCTGAAAAAGAGAGCCTTAAATCAGAAGTGCCTGACTCACAAACTCGCAGCTTACAGCAGATAACCCGTAAGTTGGAGAGGAAATGGCGTCTCACTAATTTAGAAGATCTTCACTTAGCCTGGAAAAAGAGTCTGTTGCTCTATAAAAAAGCCCTCCGTAAAGCTAGGACATCTTTCTACTCATCACTAATTGAAGAAAATAAGAACAACCCCAGGTTTCTTTTCAGCACTGTAGCCAGGCTGACAAAGAGTCAGAGCTCTATTGATCCGAGTATTCCTTTAACTTTAACTAGTAATGACTTCATGACTTTCTTTGCTAATAAAATTTTAATTATTAGAGAAAAAATTACTCATAACCATCCCAAAGACGTATCGTTATCTTTGGCTGCTTTCAGTGATGCCGGTATTTGGTTAGAATCTTTCTCTCAGATTGTTCTGTCTGAGTTATTTTCATTAGTTACTTCATCCAAACCATCAGCATGTCTATTAGACCCCATTCCTACCAGGCTGCTCAAGGAAGCCCTACCATTATTTAATGCTTCGATCTTAAATATGATCAATCTATCTTTATTAGTTGGCTATGTACCATAGGCTTTTAAGGTGGCAGTAATTAAACCATTACTTAAAAAGCCATCACTTGACCCAGCTATCTTAGCTAATTATAGGCCAATCTCCAACCTTCCTTTTGTCTCAAAAATTCTTGAAAGGGTAGTTGTAAAACAGCTAACTGATCATCTGCAGAGGAATGGTCTATTTGAAGAGTTTCAGTCAGGTTTTAGAATTCATCATAGTACAGAAACAGCATTAGTGAAGGTTACAAATGATCTTCTTATGGCCTCAGACAGTGGACTCATCTCTGTGCTTGTTCTGTTAGACCTCAGTGCTGCTTTTGATACTGTTGACCATAAAATTTTATTACAGAGATTAGAGCATGCCATAGGTATTAAAGGCATTCCGCTGCGGTGGTTTGAATCATATTTATCTAATAGATTACAATTTGTTAATGTAAATGGGGAATCTTCTTCACAGACTAAGGTTAATTATGGAGTTCCACAAGGTTCTGTGCTAGAACCAATTTTATTTACTTTATACATGCTTCCCTTAGGCAGTATTATTAGACGGCATTGCTTAAATTTTCATTGTTACGCAGTTGATACCCAGCTTTATCTATCCATGAAGCCAGAGGACACACACCAATTAGCTAAACTGCAGGATTGTCTTACAGACATAAAGACATGGATGACCTATAATTTCCTGCTTTTAAACTCAGATGAAACTGAAGTTATTGTACTTGGCCCCACAAATCTTAGAAACATGGTGTCTAACCAGATCCTTACTCTGGATGGCATTTTTGATCAGGATATGTCATTCAAAGCACATATTAAACAAATATGTATGACTGCTTTTTTGCATTTACGCAATATCTCTAAAATTAGAAAGGTCTTGTCTCAGAGTGATGCTGAAAAACTAATTCATGCATTTATTTCCTCTAGGCTGGACTATTGTAATTCATTATTATCAGGTCGTCCTAAAAGTTCCCTGAAAAGCCTTCAGTTAATTCAAAATGCTGCAGCTAGAGTACTAACGGGGACTAGAAGGAGAGAGCATATCTCACCCATATTGGCCTCTCTTCATTGGCTTCCTGTTAATTCTAGAATAGAATTTAAAATTCTTCTTCTTACTTATAAGGTTTTGAATAATCAGGTCCCATCTTATCTTAGGGACCTCATAGTACCATATCACCCCAATAGAGCGCTTCTCAGACTGCAGGCTTACTTGTAGTTCCTAGGGTTTGTAAGAGTAGAATGGGAGGCAGAGCCTTCAGCTTTCAGGCTCCTCTCCTGTGTAACCAGCTCCCAATTCAGATCAGGGAGACAGACACCCTCTCTACTTTTAAGATTAGGCTTAAAACTTTCCTTTTTGCTAAAGCTTATAGTTAGGGCTGGATCAGGTGACCCTGAACCATCCCTTAGTTATGCTGCTATAGACTTAGACTGCTGGGGAGTTCCCATGATGCACTGAGTGTTTCTTTCTCTTTTTGCTCTGTATGCACCACTCTGCATTTAATCAATAGTGATTGATCTCTGCTCCCCTCCACAGCATGTCTTTTTCCTGGTTCTCTCCCTCAGCCCCAACCAGTCCCAGCAGAAGACTGCCCCTCCCTGAGCCTGGTTCTGCTGGAGGTTTCTTCCTGTTAAAAGGGAGTTTTTCCTTCCCACTGTCGCCAAGTGCTTGCTCACAGGGGGTCGTTTTGACCGTTGGGGTTTTTACATAATTATTGTATGGCCTTGCCTTACAATATAAAGCGCCTTGGGGCAACTGTTTGTTGTGATTTGGTGCTATATAAATAAAATTGATTGAAATTGATTGATTGTGGAGGAGACGATGCTCTTCGCTCCTCACACCCAATTGGATAAGTAGTCACTCAGGTGCTGCACGTTTATTGTTCCTGTGTTGGAGGTGGAGATTTACCCACAAAAAGGAACTGAACTGTTTGCTGACTGTTTTGCTAGGTGCGCACTCACCCACCATAAACTGTTTCTGCTTCCTGCCAGCAGTACCAGGTCTGACAGCTGGAGACGGTGGCCACCTGGGGATTCAGGACTTGGCGTTCCAGTGTGCTCCAGATCCGTCAGCAGTGGAAATCGTGTGGGACCCGGCTCTTCTCTGGACAGTTGTCTTCTATCCTCGAGCCTGCCCACACGTCACCTTTGTATATTGACTGGATTCTAAATCTGTGATTGTCTGTATTCCATTGTGCACATTCACAACAGTAAATTGTTATCTTTTGGCTCATCCATTGTCCGTTCATTTATGCCCCCTGTTGTGGGTCCGTGTCACTACACTTTCCCAACAGTGAGAGCTCAACAAAGGATCAGATGGTGGAAGCTGAAGGAGGAAGACTGTTGTGGGAAATTTGGCCAGCAGGTGAGAGAAGCACTGGTTGGAGGGGAAGCAATTTTGGACAACTGGAAAAGTACTGCAGATGTGGTGAGGACAGTACTGGGTATGACATGTGGACAGTGGGAGGAAGACAAGGAGACAAGGTGGTGGAATGAAGAGGTCCTGTTGTGAAGGTGTCGTGACATGGACCCACAACAGGGGGCGTTAATGGTGGGACAATGGAATAGCCAAAAAGTAACAATTTAATGTTGTGAAGGTGCACAACGTAGTACAGATAAATACAAATAGGCGGAATATCAATTTGACACAAGGTGACGTGTGGCAGGCTCGAAGATAGGAGACGTCCGGTGCGAGAAGAGCCGGATCCCACACAGCTTCCACCACCAATGGATCTGAAGAACACTGGAGCAGCCAAGCCCTGCACCCCAGGTGGCCACTGTCTTCAGCAGTCAGACCCGGTACTGCTGGCAGAGAACAGAAACAGTTCTTGGATGAGTGTGAGTTCGCACACTCAGTAATCCCACAGTCTGTATACAGTTAGGAGGGAGAACCTCCACCTCCAATCACACACTCGTGCAGCTCCCGAGATAACCACTTATCTGGGTGGGGTGGGAGGCGAAGCCGTCGCAGTCCACACCAAATGCCAACTCAGCAGACAGGGTATCCGTCCCAGGAAAACGGCTGCAAAAAGAGATCAGACTAATGCTCGAATTAAGGTTCAGCAGAGAATTAATTACCTGTATGGTAGAAGATTTCTCGGCGAGGAGGTGGAGTTGCAGTCCGGCCTTTGTAGTGGTGGTGATGGGTGACAGCTGGTGTTGATAGATGACAGCTGTCACATCCAGCTGCTCCGACGCCCTCTCGTGCTTGGAGCCCGCACTCCAAGCAGGGCGCCATCTGGTGGTGGTGGGCCAGCAGTACCTCCTCTTCAGCGGCCCACACAACAGGTCCAGGAAAGCATAAGGAGAAAGAGGTTAGCGAAAGAGTTTTGGGATAGTCGGAGAAATGAAGAAAGTAGACAGGCGTACAAGGAGATGCAGTTTAAGGTGAAAACAGAAGTGGCAAAAGCGAAGGAAAAGGCATATTGTGAGCTGTACAAGAAGTTGAATAGTAAGGAAGGGGAAAAGGACTTGTACCGATTGACCAAACAAAGGGACAGAGCTGGAAAGGATGTGCAGCAGGTTAGGGTGGTAAAAGATGCACATGGTAATGTGCTTGACAAGTGAAGAGTGTGTGCTGAGAAGGTGGAGGGAATATTTTGAAGAGCTGATGAATAAAGAAAATGAGCAAGAGAAAAGGCTGGATGATGTGTTGAGAGTAAATCAGGAAATACAAGAGATTAGTAAGGAAGAAGTGAGGGCTGCTATGAAGAGGATGAAGAGTGGAAAGGCAGTTGGTCCAGATGACATTCCAGTGGAGGCATGGAAATGTCTAGGAGACATGGCAGTAGAGTTTCTAACCAGATTGTTTAATAAAATCTTGGAAAGTGAGAGGATGTCTGAGGAGTGGAGACGAAGTGTGCTGCTTCCGATTTTCAAGAACAAGGGTGATGTGCAGAGCTGCAGTAACTACAGAGGCATAAAGTTGATCAGCCACAGCATGAAGTTATGGGAAAGAGTAGTAGAAGCAAGGCTTAGAAAACAGTTGAAGATCTGTGAGCAGCAATATGGTTTCATGCCAAGAAAGAGCACTACGATGCAATGTTTGCTCTGAGAATACTGTCGGAGAAGTACAGAGAAGGCCAGAAAAAGTTACATTGTGTGTTTGTGGACTTAGAAAAAGCTTATGATAGGGTGCCAAGAGAAGAGTTGTGGTATTGTATGAGGAATTCTGGAGTGGCAGAGAAGTATGTTAGGGTAGTGCAGGACATGTACAAGAATAGTGTGACATTGGTGAGATGCGCAGTCGGAATGACAGACTCATTCAATGTGGAGGTGGGATTACACCAAGGATCAGCTCTGAGTCCTTTCTTGTTTGCAGTGGTGATGGACAGGTTGACAGATGAGATCAGACAGGAGTCCCCATAGATTATGATGTTTGCAGATGACATTATGATCTGTAGTGAGAGTAGAGAGCAAGTTGAGTCTGGTCTGGAGAGGTGGAGATATGCTTTGGAGAGAAGGGGAATGAAAGTCAGTAGAAGCACGATTGAGTACATGTGTGTGAATGGGAGGGAGCCCAGTGGAATAGTGCAGTTACAAGGAGTAGAAGTGGTGAAAGTAGATGAGTTTAAATAATTGGGGTCAACTGTTCAAAGTAATGGAGAGTGTGGTAGAGAGATTAAGAAGAGAGTGCAGGCAGGGTGGAGTGGGTAGAGAAAGGTGGCAGGAGTGATTTGTGACCGAAGCATATCAGCAAGAGTGAAGGGGGAAGTTTACAAGACAGTAGTGAGACCAGCTATGTTGTACGGTTTAGAGACAGTGGCACTAACAAAAAGACAGGAGGCAGAACTGGAGGTGGCAGAGCTGAAGATGTTGAGATTCTCTTTGGGAGTGACAAGAATGGACAAGATTAGGAATGATCATATCAGAGGGACAGCTCAGGTGGGGCGGCTTGGAGACAAAGTCAGAGAGGCGAGATTGAGATGATTTGGACATGTGCAGAGGAAGGACCCAGGGTATATGGGGAGAAGAATGCTGAGGATGGAGCCACCAGGCAGGAGGAGAAGAGGGAGGCCAAAGAGGTTTATGGATATGCTGAGGGAGGACATGCAGGTGGTTGGTGTGACAGAGGAAGATACAGAGGACAGGGTGAGATGGAAACGATTGATCTGCTGTGGCAACCCCTAATGGGAACAGCCGAAAGACAAAGAAGAAGAAGAAGTGTGGTGTTAAAAAATGCCCCTTGTCGTTTCAGTACTTATATGGTCCTAATTTTGCATCACTCTACACCAGTGGTGGACACAGTTCCACTCATCCGCTAACCGCTAATTAATGAAGCTAACTTTTTGTTAGCTGATTAGCTTTTCACCTAACTTCAAAAACCATCAGTGAACCAATTAACTTTTGATGATTTTTTTGCATTTTGCATAGTTGTGTAACGGTGAAAAACATTGATAAACCTGCTGGCTCCTGTCTGCTACATATTTTGCAGCAGTGAGGTAGCTGAGAGGAGCTGAGCTCAACTCTACCCCAGCAGAAGGAGCCTGGCCCCCAGGCTGTCACAAAAAAAAACAAAAAAAAAAACAAAAGTCCAGCCATGAGGCAGATATCTTGAAAAGGAAAGCAGATTTGACTTATGGTTTTGATTTATAAATCAAATTAATCCAGATAGTATAACTACATTAATGTCAACTTTTAATGTGCAAAGTGAAAATATAACACATATCTGTTAATTTTAAAATAATGCACTAATTCTGAAGATTTGAACATTATCACACACATCCCCAAAGGGATTATGGGTACACTGAGCCTCTGCTCATACTGATTCATTGACTAATTCATTCTATGTAAAAACCAGCACAAGTGAATGTAACGTGTGTGTTGGTGTTCACAAATAAATGTGCTTTTGTAAAATATGTCATTGTTCATTTGTAAAAAAAAAAAAGAAAAAAAAAAAGGCATTTGCAAAACCGAAAAGTCTGTTAAATTGTGATTCAAGTTGACAACCCTGTGATATAACTGGGGTCAAAATGCATAGAACACTGCCATCTACTGGCGCCCGGTTTAATTAATTTGATTTATAATTCAAAACCTTAATTCAAACCTGCTTTCCTTTTCAAGATGTGTGCCTCACGGCTGGACCACTATATGCTGTCAAGGTAAATGATGCTTTCCTACAGCAGTGGGCAGGGCGCACAAAGACAGAATATTCATAGACTGTGTTTGGGTTTGTGATCGCCTTTGATTCTATCAGAAGCGTTGGCGGTGTTTAAACTCACAATCAGCTTGTTAGTAGCTGACAGGAGACAATACTGAAAGTTATCGGTTAGCTGTAGCTTCCGATAAATTTTTTGGTGGTTTATTGGTTTAGCATTATAAAAGATAGCTTTTCAGTTCGCTGATTAGCATTTATCAAAGCTAACTTTTTGGTTAGCTGTGCCCACCACTGCTCGACACACATGCATTGTAAGGTGCTTTGAGCATCTCATGCATGGAAAAAATGCTGCAGAATGGAAGTGAAACGCTTGATGGTGTTGTGTGTTGGGGGGTTTGGCTGGACATTTGGGTGTTCTTTTCTTTTCTTTGCTCTCCAGGTGGTATGCAAACTGATTTATTGTCTGTGGAGAGGGTGCTGGCAGAGGAGTCCTTCACCCTCATCAACGTAATGTGCAGCACCTGTGGATGGTGCTCACGTGCAACCTTAAAGACTTTCAGCTGAAGCAGATAATGAGATGGCGTTCTGCATTTAAGCCATGTGTGATTCAAGCAGAATTGTCGGGAACTCGACCTTGTGATGTTCGTTTGTGAGACGCTGAGGACCGCGCCTGGGTTTGACACATCGTGCCTGTGAAGGAGGACGGGTGAGGGACACATGCTGTCAGCACACATCAGAGGTGATTGATTGTCTGAATAATCGTTAACAGTAACTTGGTATTTTGTTACGCAGTATATTTGAACATTGATGAGAATTGTGCAGCTCGCTTCTCACTGCCGTGGCGTGCGGACCGATGATCCTCCACTTGTTGTGAGAAGCTGCTCATTTACATAAAGCTTAAATTCAGACCTGGATGTGTTGCTGATAGTGTGTGCCTTTGAAGGATATTAGTTGTAGCTGCTGACTTACCTCACCTTTTCTATCCTTCGCAGAGTCGGTTTGTCGTGTCCACCTGGGGGGTGTTTGGCGGTGAACGTGGGTCCAGAAGCGCCGGGCTTCGATCCTTTTGGGCGCTGGAGAGCGTGCCGTCCTTCACTCCGCCAGACTGACGCGGTTTATGTTTGTACACTTTGTATTGAACGGAAGGGGGGAAAATAAAATTGTTTTGTTATTGGAACCGCTTTCTGGTTGTTTTAGCGCTGGGTTCTGTCAGACGCAGGTCCGCTCCTCAACCCGCGTTGACACATAACAGTAGTTCCCGGCCATTCCATAATGGACCCAGTGGCAGAGGCGGTTCCGTTTGCCGAAAGAGTTCAAGAACACTTGGAGAAAATATGGGAGCAATTACAGTATCTCGCAAACCAAATTAAACAAACAGATGTCCGCGTTACGGAGCTTGCAGCACAAGCCGTTACGCTTCCTGCTGCTCCAGCTGCGGCACCATCAATACCGGTGCAGATAACTCCATCACCCAGAGATTCGGCTTCCGAATTGATTATTCGTCGTCCGGAGCCTTATGCGGGAAACGTTGAAGCCTGTGCTCTGTTTTTGATGCAATGTTCTCTGGTTTTTGCTCATACCATTGCCCAGCGGTTGCTGAATCTCAGGCAGGGGAGGCGGAGTGCGGCGGATTATTCTGTGGATTTCCAAATTTTTTCTGCTCAGTCCGGTTGGAATGCCGCAGCATTAAGCGGAGTGTTTGTGGTTGGTTTAAATGATCCATTAAAAGACGAGCTAGTAGTCCGTGACGAACCAAACGATTTAGATGAGCTAATATCTTTGGTGATTCGTCTAGATGATCGGATGAAGGAGCGTGGACACGAGAGAGGGCGGCCATCAGAACGGGTTTTTTCATCTCGGGGCTTTCCCCGACACAGATCTGGGCTGCCTCTTCTTCGCCCCACTGAGACTCCTCCGACGGGACCTCTGGCTCCTCTTGCAGATGAGCCCATGCAGCTCGGACGAGCTGAAGCCGCTATATTGCCCCGTCATATAAGCGTCAAGAAAAATAGTGGTGACGTCTCTCCAGGTGTTCTGGGACAGGCAAAATAATACACACAAAAAAAAAAAAATAAATAAAAATTTGTTTGGGCTAATGTTTTTTTTTTTTCCTGAAAGGGGTTATAACTTGTTTGGGGAGTCAGGTGCGTTTCTGGTGGAGTGAACGACAGGCGGTTCGAAGCCCGTCTGGACTCAGTTGATCGTTGGTTTTTATTATTTGTATTTAGGTATTTTCTGTTTGGGTCTGGGGTCGTTTTGTTTTGTTGTTTTTTATTTCCCTACTTCCCTAACCCCAACCTCGCTCTCCCCAAGACCGTTCGTCTTGTGGGTTGTGGGGTGGTGCAGGTTGGTCACGCTGAGCATTCTCAGAAGACCTCTGCACCCGGGGGGCGGTTGTTAGGGGCGTTTTTTCTGGTTTGGTTATGGCCCGGTTCCACTCCAGCCTCGGTGGGCCTTTGTACCGTTCGTCATTGGTGTTGCCGGGGTGTGGTGCAGCGGGAACATACCTCAGTCGGAGGGGTGGGCCGATCTGTTGCCGTTCGCCATTTCGGTAGTTCCACCCCTCCCGATAGGCTGGGGTATGGTCGGGTTGAGACACCGGACGTATTTCCGGTTTTCCGCTGCGCCTTGGGGTTGGGGCCGGGTTGGTTTTTCCTGTTCCCTTCCCCGGCTTGATGTTTTGTGCTGTTCGCCAAAATTGAGCCGCCGAGAGGCTCTGGGAGGGATCTGGGGTCTTTTGGGGTGACGGGGAAGGTAACAGGGTTTATCGGTTGTTTTATTTGCCCCCGGGGTTGTTTAATGTAGTCCTCCGGGGGTTGGACTTTTGTGTTTTTTGTTTCCTTCCAGGTTCCACCTCCAGGGTTGATGGGACGGTCCTCTGGGGGGGAATTGGCTTGTGGGGCCGACTAGCCAAGTGTGGCCGGGTCTGGGGTTCCTGGGTTGTGGGGAGGGTGCCTCCTGGGGTTTGATGGTACGGTCCTCTGGGGGGCGCCGTTTGCTCCATGTGTACCTGGGGACCTCTGTGGGATTCCGGCTTTGGCTATTCCTCCTGGAATTGGTGGTGAAAGCCTTCTGGGGGGTGTTGGGCTCTGCAGGTCGTTCTGGGGGGGTTGTTTGTTATTTTTCTTTGTGCATTATGTTTGTATTGTGTTTTTGGGGCTGTGTTGGGTTTTTGCATTTGGGAGTTTTTCTTTTCTTCCCGGGGTTGGATGGGACGGTCCCCTGGGGAGGTTTTGGGTGGGTTTTATGTTTTTTCTTGTATGTTGGGTTGTATCAGGGACTGTTTTTGGGTTTTTGTTTGATGCCAGCCGGCCTTCCAGCTGCGGTGCCCTGTCCTGCTGTCTGTGGTGGACCTTGGGAGCGTTATGCTGTCTGCTTCTTGACGAGGACCCCGGAGGGAGGTGCTGTTCACGGACCTGGTCTGTTCGGTCGCCGGGAGGCTTCCCGTTAAAGGGGGGGTACTGTTGTGTGTTGGGGGGTTTGGCTGGACATTTGGGTGTTCTTTTCTTTTCTTTGCTCTCCAGGTGGTATGCAAACTGATTTATTGTCTGTGGAGAAGGTGCTGGCAGAAGAGTCCTTCACCCTCATCAACGTAATGTGCAGCACCTGTGGATGGTGCTCACGTGCAACCTTAAAGACTTTCAGCTGAAGCAGATAATGAGATGGCGTTCTGCATTTAAGCCATGTGTGATTCAAGCAGAATTGCCGGGAACTCGACCTTGTGATGTTCGTTTGTGAGACGCTGAGGACCGCGCCTGGGTTTGACACATCGTGCCTGTGAAGGAGGACGGGTGAGGGACACATGCTGTCAGCACACATCAGAGGTGATTGATTGTCTGAATAATCGTTAACAGTAACTTGGTATTTTGTTACGCAGTATATTTGAACATTGATGAGAATTGTGCAGCTCGCTTCTCACTGCCGTGGCGTGTGGACCGAAGATCCTCCACTTGTTGTGAGAAGCTGCTCATTTACATAAAGCTTAAATTCAGACCTGGATGTGTTGCTGATAGTGTGTGCCTTTGAAGGATATTAGTTGTAGCTACTGACTTACCTCACCTTTTCTATCCTTCGCAGAGTCGGTTTGTCGTGTCCACCTGGGGGGTGTTTGGCGGTGAACGTGGGTCCAGAAGCGCCGGGCTTCGATCCTTTTTGGCGCTGGAGAGCGTGCCGTCCTTCACTCCGCCAGACTGACGCCGTTTATGTTTGTACACTTTGTATTGCACGGAAGGGGGGAAAATAAAATTGTTTTGTTATTGGAACCGCTTTCTGGTTGTTTTAGCGCTGGGTTCCGTCAGACGCAGGTCCGCTCCTCAACCCGCGTCGACACATAACAGATGGAGGAAAATGATCCATGAGTTTTGAATGACCCTCTAGAATTATGTACCAAAGGTACAGGCTGACTGTTGTGCAGGATGACATTGGAGTCATGGGGAGCCTATTGTGGCTGATGTTCTGACCCAGGTACATCACCTGTTGAATAAATGAGACATTCATTATTTTCTTGGGATAGTTACATGGAGGTTCAAAGCCCATATTTTGTGGATAAGGGCTGTACATGTGCAGCAGATTTCAATAGCACAACACTGTACATGTTCAAGTACTGCACTTTTCTATTAATGGCAGACAATAATCTTGCAAATGGCTTTTTTATAACAGTGTGAAGATGTTATTTTGGAAAATAGGCAGCGGCTCCTGTGCTGTGACCAGCTTACTTTCTCAGCATACTGACCTGGATCCCCATTGATACTACAGACACCCATGTTAACCAAGACCTCAGTTCGCTCTTGAGTCTTAAGGGTTATGGGGCTGAGGGGTGGCACCTGCTGCAGACTGCGGCAACTGGCTGGGTTCCCCCTGGACAGGCCATCCAGTCTATTGCAGGCCTGACACACATAAACAAACAAACTAATTCATAGGTGTTTCCGTATGATTGGAACATGGTAGTAAAATGGATGGTCGCTAGTTTACCAGCACCATTTTTTCCCCAAACCTAGCTATATTTACTAAAATTTTCATGTTCAGTATGTAAAGCAGATGTCATCAAGGTCATGTTCAAGGTTTGTTTATTTTCATTTCAAACACGTGGTACATGAGAGAAATGAAATGGCAATACTCAAGGCCTGGTGAAGGCATAAATTGTAAACCAAAAATTAAAAGGTAAGCAAAAGATATGCAACATATATAATAAGTTAAGCAGAGCTAAAACAGATTTAACCTAAATTAAGTTAAAACCTAAAAACCTAAAAACTGCAAACAGTGTATTGAACTGCAAAAGCAGTGTTTGTGACCATAGTACACGTATACACTGGTCATAATACATGTTAAGGGTGTACCAATGATGCCCAAGACATCTTTACACAGAACCAAAAGTTGGCTTCCCTTTTCCCTTTTAACAAAGCACTGGACAATCCAAAGGCTGGAATATGAAGCTGGATGACTCTGTATATCACCCAGCTTGGTGCCTGGTAACAAGAATTGTCTACCCCCCTTTCTAACAAAGTGTCTGAAGAGAGCCCAAAAATTTTCCTGGCTGAATTTATGACACTCCAAGACAGTCCCAATCTTGGATAATGGATTGATGGACTGTCCAACAGACAGTCCTTAGGGCCCTGTCCCAGTGGGGAGAGGATTATTTGCGCATGAATTGAGTATACAAATTGCGGGTGTTCGTTGTCCTCCGCAACAAAAATGGCCAAAAATGACAAATGTCCCAGTATGAATTATGGCTATATTAATAATATATAGCGAATATATGATGAACAATCATGGTTATATAACGCATGTAGTGAGGAAACTGATCCGACACATTGAAATTATCATGGCAGTATTACGGGTGTATTATGAATGCATCGCGCACGTGTTGCGTGTGCACGGCATCTGCATTGCGGTCATAAAAGAAGTGCACTCGCCCCTTTCGGCATCACTATTCACACCAACAATACAGGCTCTGGAGCATTTGCTGGACTTGGACAAGTTGACCACAGAGTTTGTTCATTTTGTCAAGCGTTAACTGTTCATGAGTTTGGGGAGTGGGAGGGGGGAAGCCACTCAGGTGTGAGATGGTGTTTTTTTTTTCTTTTTTTTTTTTTTTTGAGTGTGTCAGAAAACAGACTTCAGCATGAGTTGTGGCAACAGCAACTCTTCCTTTTGTTGGTGTTAAATAAAAGTCCTGGATTGCAGCAGCTATTACGTCTCTGTGGATTTACACAGCCGGACCGGCACTGACTGGCAGGTATGTCGCTTTCCACCACATATAGTACTTTGGGTTTACGTGACGTGTTTGTTATGCATTCACAGATTGTCCGCAAATCAGCTGCAAAGCAGATGTAATAAAAACACTTTATTCGTGGCCAATCTGTATGCATTTGCTACAACATATTTTAGTTTGTGATGTGGACATGATGGGCACGATATAGATCTGTTTTACACAAAATGTCCCGGTCCGCTGCCAAGCGGCAAATCCCCGTCAGTTGCGGATATCAGTGGTTAACGGCAGATATACAGCGCATAGAGTGAGTATGTATTGTATATGAATTGAATATGTATGGAGTATGTAAGGCGGATGTCATCCGGATTCAGATTTTTGAACAGCTCAAAAATCCTGGCTGCGGACATGCGTGCCTCTGCGGATGATCACGGGCGTGTTCGGATGACAGCCGACTCATACAGGCATGTTACACGGATATTGCGGATGTTTGGCGAATATGGGCCAATTTTGTGCGCAATCCATACGCAAATCCTCCTAATCCTCCAGTGGGACAGGGCCCTTATCTTTGATAACGGATCAAAGGACTCTTGTTCCATAGCATACTCTTGGTCTGGTCAACACTGGTTCAGTACTGAATATATTAGACAGTTTATTGAAACCTGTCCAATTCAGAGAACTTCCAAACCCAGAACAGGGAATTTTCTGCCAATATCATCTCAGAATGCCCTCCTTTCCTGTCAAACTGAACAAAGACACATATTTCCACGATCAATGCTGGAATGGAACCACAGTGCACACCTTTTGGATCAGTTTTGAAAGGACACAGACTTCTCACTATGCAAATATACTTTTAACAAAGAAAGAAGGAAAGGAAAACCAAACTGGACACCCTCCAGTCCCTGACTGCGCCTTGAAATCCTGTCTGGGACTGGTGCCAAGGGGCAGCTCTGGTGGACTCAACTCCCACTGAAAACAGGTGTGATGTAATGGTGAGAATGTGGACACAGCTCCTACACTGGTCATGCAAAAAATAAATAAATTAATTAATTAATAAAAAATATATATATATATATATATGCGTGTGCATGCATGTGTGTGCAATGACAATAAAGTTTCTATTCTATTCTACCCCAACATACAAAAAATATAAAAAAGGAAATTCATGAAATTAGGTCTCTGTGGTGGCCCAAAAATGCCTCTAAAATGCTCTAAACCTGTGGCCCTCGCCACCAGGGGCACTGCCCCTGGACCCTGGTAGGGGCGTATGGCCATCCTCACGCCCCCACCAATTTTCAGTTTTTTTTTTTGTCCATTCTCATCCCTGTGTATTTGTTGTCTTTCTGATGCCTGATTCTGATTGAGGTGCAGCTCCATCCAGAGATCGGTGTGATGTCTGTTTCTGTAACCCTCCCGTCCTATGAACCGGAAAAATTTCCTTTATGTTCGTTTTTTGAATTGTTTTGTAAATTGTGTTGGTAGCATGGCCCAAGCAAAGGGTCGCCCTTTGAGTCTGGTCTGCTTGAAGTTTCTTCCTCAAATCATCAGAGGGAGTTTTTCTTTACCACTGTCGCCTGTGTGCATGCTCTGGGGGTTGGTAAGGTTAGACCTTACTTGTGTGAAGTGCCTTGAGGCAACATTGTTGTGATTTGGTGCTATATAAATGAAAATAAATTGAAATTGAAAATCTGAACTTCAAACACAATTTGCAAGCTATGTTTTTCGAGTTAAGAGCAAAATTTAATTTTTGAAATAGTGAGCTTCCCAGTTCTTTGGTCAATGTCTAAAGGTTTTTGTTAATTTAAATTGCCAAGTCTTCAACCTTTTTAAATTTGTTTTCAAAGACTTTAGATTGATTTTCCATACATTTTTGTAGTCACAGGAGCATTTGTCTGACAGCAAACTCCCACTTTCAGGCCTGATGGGAAAACAAGCAATATTCACGCCTGTAGTCATCAGGGAGTCCCACCAGGTTAACTCAACACAGGTCGTTAAAGGAGGCCAAGAAACAGCTGACCAGGAATCTGGACCTTAGCACTCCATTCAAAAGTGATTCTTGAAGTGATCTGATGGTCTTTGCTGTCAGTGATGCAAAGTGGCTTTGTTTAACTTTGTTAATAATAACAATCATTTTGTGAACTCACAATTCCTTTACAATGAACTGTACCAAGACCAAAACTCCAACCAAGTTTTTTTCTTTTTTAATAATTATTTAGATGGAAAACCTAACATTCCCAGTGAGTCTTTGGTCTCATTATATAATATTATCTTATTATATCATGATGGACTTTGTTATCAATGGACTTTGTTCTCAGTTGATGTTATTAAAGTTATTTCACACAAGTCAAAATCTGTCTTTGAGATGAATTTACTTCAAACTGTTATTTATTGAGCTGTCTTGTTAAATCTGCATTTCATGGTTTCATCTGATAAATGGGTGTGAAATATTCATGTGGAGGAAAATATAAACATTAAAACATGTTCATAGAAGTCAGTCATTGATGTGAAAAAAGTTTGTGCGTCATTTTGCGCAACACGAAAATTGTCAATATCCTGGACATGCTGACATCAGAACTAGATGGAAAAATTATTTATATAAGTGAATATTAATCAAATTTAAACCTAAATCAGGGTTCCTGAGAAGTCAATATGGTATTGGAGACTATTAATGAACAGGAGGTGCAGCTTGATATTTATCAAATTTTATTTTTGTTCATGTTAAGACACTATCAGTTGTTATAAAGTCACACATTAGTGACATGTTGTCACTCTGTGACATGTTTCTCATATATGTATTATGTAAAAGCTAGTGTGAAATAAACACTTCTAAAACTAAAAATGCTGTTTTTGTAACCAGATAACACCTCTGAAGTGATTTACAAGACATCTCACGGATGTCAGCATGCATGGTAGGCATCCCGCGAGGTCAAAGGTAACTTCCGGTCTCTTCAAAAGCTCATGCATGCGCACACAAACGTCCCCATAAAGATGCTGTTAAAGGGTAAATAAAATATTCCTTATGGAATTCCTTCCAGATAAATATGTCCTCTTCTTTAAAATGAGCTGCATTTTTACACAACGTTTCTAAAATAAATTGACATGATAATGCTTGGATTTCTGTAGAAACAAAATTTTGTCAGTTTAGTGAAATTTGGGTGGTCCTCTAGCTTTAACGTACCTATTTATATATTAAAATGTTCCACGAGATGTGTTTTCATGCAAGTGCTGTTATGTGCATGGCAGTCGAGGGAACGCACACACATGCATAATCCAATGTGGATTGTACAAAAATGTGGAAAAAAGGATTCATTTAATATTAAGTTGGTTTTGTCTTCCATAGTGACAGGTTTTTAGTTAGTTTGTGCTCCAAGTCATCATCTGAACAGTAATTGTGGGAGAGATTAAGCTGGAGTATGGCTGAGCAGACACTGCTTCCTTAGAAATCCATCACAAAAAACTTTTCTCTCTCCTATCCAGACAAACTCAAATCTCATGCCTTTTTTCATTTGAAAGACCACAGTGTTACATCTGAGCAGGCAGCTCCTGCAGGAAGGCAGAAAGTCCAGGCACACAAACAACAGGCTGCCAGAGCTGAAAGGTGCATTTAATGTTCAACTTTTATTGCGAAGGAAAAAAAAGAAGAACAGCTGGTTACATAAGGGACACATTCAAAGTGTTTCACTGTTTAAAGCTGTGCTGAAGTATATTCATAGAGTTTAGGTAGTTGGCCTCGCAGGTGAGCCAAAAATCCAGAAAGTATTCACAGCGCTTCACTGTTCTCACATTTTGTTTTGTAACAGCATTATACAAAAATAGATGAAATTAATAGTTTTCCTCAACATTCTATACACAATACCCCATAATAACAATGTGAAAAAGTTTTTTTTTTTTTTCAAATTCATGAAAAATTAAAAGCACTAAGAAATCACATGTATGAGGTCTGTTAGAAAAGTATCCGACCTTATTATTTTTTTCAAAAACCATATGGATTTGAATCACGTGTGATTACATCAGACATGCTTGAACCCTCGTGGGCATGCAAGAGTTTTTTCACACCTGTCGGTTACGTCATTCGCCTGTGGGCAGTCTTTGAGTGAGGAGTGGCCCACCCTCTCGTCGTTGTTTCATTGTTTAGGAATGGCTCAGAGACTGCTGCTTTGTTTGATAAAACTTTTTTCAAAAGCTGTAAGGCACAACTGAGTGGACACCATTCGATAAATTCAGCTGGTTTTCGGTAAAAATTTTAACGGCTGATGAGAGATTTTGGTCTGTAAGTGTCGCTTTAAGGACGGCCCACGGCGCCTGACGGCGATCTGCGCTTCAAGGCGGCGTCGTCTCGCCGTTTCAAGTTGAAAACTTCCACATTTCAGGCTCTGTTGACCCAGTAAGTCATCAGAGAACAGAGAACTTTCAGAAGAAGTCGGCATGAGGAGTGTATTCGGACATTCCATTGTTAACGGACATTTTGTAATGAAAGAACGTGCGGGCAGAGTTGCATGTTGGGCCGGATCCGGCCGCGGGGGGTCGCGACAGGAAAAACACCTCCGTTGGAAACCTTAACGGGCAAGTTGGAACATGCCCAAGCTGTTAAACAATTTCTCAGTTACTCACTTGTTGAAAGCCATCAAAAGCTGCCTGAATTTTACAAATGGTTTTCAACACGGAGGTGTTTTTCCTGTCGCGGCACACACAGATTCACCAAGTCCTCACGGAAACAACTCGGCGAATTTGCGCGCACGTCTTTCATTACAAAATGTCCTTAAACAGTGGAATGTCCGCATAAAGTCCTCATGCCGGCCTCTTCTGAATCTTCTCTGTTCTCTCACGATGTCCTGGGTGAATTAAGCCTTAAATTAGGATGTTTTCAGCTCAAAACAGGCCGATGACGGCGCCTGGAAGCGCTGCACGACGTCCCGCTCCGTGGGAAGTCCTTACAGCGACAGAAACACCCCATAATCTCTCATCAGCCATTAAACTTTTCACAGAAAACCAGCTTAATTTCTTGAATAGTGTCCACTCGGATATTCCTCACAGGTCCAGAAAATTTTGATAAAGCAACGCGCGCCGTCTCGAGCAGCGTGTGAAACAGGAATTCAGCCGAGAGGGCTGGACCACATCTCACTCAAGGCCTGCCCACAGGGAAATGACGTCACCGACACACGTGAAAAAACTCATGCATGCGCACGAGGGTTCAAGCATGATTGGTGTAATCGCACGTCATTCAAACCCATATAGTTTAAAAAAGTGTCGGTTTCTTATCTAATACACCTCGTACATAAGTATTCACAGATTTTGCTATGAAGATCAAAATTGAGCTCAGGTACATCCTGTTTCCACTGAATATCCTTGAGATGTTTCTACAGCTTAATTGGAGTCCACCTGGGGTAAATTCAGTTGATTGGGCATGATTTGGGAAGACACACACCTGTCTACATATAAGATCCCACAGCTGACAGTGCATGTCAGAGTACAAACCAAGCATGGATTCAAAGGAATTGTCTGTAGACCTCCAAGAGAGGACTGTTGCAAGTCACAACTGTGGGGAAGGGTAAACATTTTTGCTGCTTTGAAGGTCCCAATGAGCACAGTGGTCTCCATCATCCATAAATGGAAGAAATTAGGATCCACCAGGACTCTTCCTAGAGCTGATTGCCTGTCTAAACCAGGGAAGGGCCTTACTCAGGGAGGTGACCAAGAACCTGATGATCACTCTGTCAGAGCTCCAGCATTCCTCTGTGGAGAGAGGAGAACCTTCCAGAAGGACAACAATCTCTGCAGCAATCCACCAATCAGGCCTGTATGGTAGAGTGGCCAGACGGAAGCCACTCCTTAGTAAAAGGCACATGGCAGCCCACTTGGAGTTTGCCAAGGAGGAAACCAGGCACCAACAGTGAAGCATGGTGGTGGCAGCATCATGTTGTGGGGATGTTTTTCAGTGGCAGGAACTGGGAGATGAGTCAGGATTGAGGGAAAGATGTACAGAGACATCTTGGATGAAATCCTGCTCCAGAGTCCTCTTGACCTCAGACTGGGGCGACGGTTCATCATGCAGCAGGACAATGATACAAAGCACACTGCCAAGATATCAAAGGAGTGGCTTCAAGACAACTCTGTGAATGTCCTTGAGCAGGCCAGCCAGAGCCCAGACCTGAATCCGATTGAACATCTCTGAAGAGATCTGAAAATGTCTGTGCACAGACACTCCCCATCCAACCTGATTATGACTATGTGCACTATTGAGTCTGTGTGTGACAGTGTGACTCTGTGTGTGCCAGTGTGACTGTGTGGTTGTGTGGCTCTGCGTGGTGGTGTGACTCTATATACAGTGTTGTGATGGTGTGAGTCATTTTGTGTCTGTGTGTGGTGGTGTGACTCTGGGTGATGATGTGACTCTGTGTGGTGGTGTGACTTTTTATGCAGTGGCTGTGTGACTGTGTGTGGTAGTGTGACTGTTTGTGGCAGTGTGACTGTTTGAGGTGTTGTGACTGTGTCCGGCAGTGTGACTGTGTGTGTGGTATGATTGTGTGAGGCGGTGTGATGTGTGGCGGTGTGCCTCTGTGTGTGCCATGCGTCTGTGTGCGGTGGTGTAATTCTGTGGTGGTGTGACTCTGTGTGGTCATGTGCCTCTGTGTAGTGGTGTCACTCTGTGTGGCGGTGTGACTCTGTGTGGCTTTGTGACTGTGTGTGGAGGTGTGACTCTGTATGCAGTGGCAATGTGACAGTGTGCAGTGGTGAAAATCTGTTTGCTGCAGTGTGACTGTGTATGGTGTTGTGACTGTGTGCACTGTGTGACTCTATGTGGGCATGTGACTCTGTGTGTGCAATTGTGACTGTGTGCAGTGGTGTGACTCTGTGTGTTGGTGTGACTCTGTACACAGCAGCTGTGTGACTGTGTGCGGCAGTGTGACTGTTTGTGGGAGTGTGACTCTGTTTGCGGGGTTCGGGTTGTGTGCGGCGGTGTGACTCTGTGCAATGTTTTGGCTGTTTGCGGTGTTGTGACTGTGTGTGGTGGTGTGACAGCGTGCGCCGTTGTGTCTGTGTGCAATGGTGTGACTATGCGGTGGTGTTAAAGCAGATAACCCGTACGTTGGAGAGGAAATGGCGTCTCACTAATTTAGAAGATCTTCACTTAGCCTGGAAAAAGAGTCTGTTGCTCTATAAAAAAGCCCTCCGTAAAGCTAGGACATCTTTCTACTCATCACTAATTGAAGAAAATAAGAACAACCCCAGGTTTCTTTTCAGCACTGTAGCCAGGCTGACAAAGAGTCAGAGCTCTATTGACCTGAGTATTCCATTAACTTTAACTAGTAATGACTTCATGACTTTCTTTGCTAACAAAATTTTAACTATTAGAGAAAAAATTACTCATAACCATCCCAAAGACGTATCGTTATCTTTGGCTGCTTTCAGTGATGCCGGTATTTGGTTAGACTCTTTCTCTCCGATTGTTCTGTCTGAGTTATTTTCATTAGTTACTTCATCCAAACCATCAACATGTTTATTAGACCCCATTCCTACCAGGCTGCTCAAGGAAGCCCTACCATTATTTAATGCTTCGATCTTAAATATGATCAATCTATCTTTGTTAGTTGGCTATGTACCACAGGCTTTTAAGGTGGCAGTAGTTAAACCATTACTTAAAAAGCCATCACTTGACCCAGCTATCTTAGCTAATTATAGGCCAATCTCCAACCTTCCTTTTCTCTCAAAAATTCTTGAAAGGGTAGTTGTAAAACAGCTAACTGATCATCTGCAGAGGAATGGTCTATTTGAAGAGTTTCAGTCAGGTTTTAGAATTCATCATAGTACAGAAACAGCATTAGTGAAGGTTACAAATGATCTTCTTATGGCCTCGGACAGTGGACTCATCTCTGTGCTTGTTCTGTTAGACCTCAGTGCTGCTTTGATACTGTTGACCATAAAATTTTATTACAGAGATTAGAGCATGCCATAGGTATTAAAGGCACTGTGCTACGGTGGTTTGAATCATATTTATCTAATAGATTACAATTTGTTCATGTAAATGGGGAAACGTCTTCACAGACTAAGGTTAATTATGGAGTTCCACAAGGTTCTGTGCTAGGACCAATTTTATTCACTTTATACATGCTTCCCTTAGGCAGTATTATTAGACGATATTGCTTAAATTTCATTGTTACGCAGATGATACCCAGCTTTATTTATCCATGAAGCCAGAGGACACACACCAATTAGCTAAACTGCAGGAATTGTCTTACAGACATAAGACAGGGATGACCTCTAATTTCCTGCTTTTAAAACTCAGATAAAACTGAAGTTATTGTACTTGGCCCCACAAATCTTAGAAACATGGTGTCTAACCAGATCCTTACTCTGGATGGCATTACCCTGACCTCTAGTAATACTGTGAGAAATCTTGGAGTCATTTTTGATCAGATATGTCATTCAAAGCGCATATTAAACAAATATGTAGGACTGCTTTTTTGCATTTACGCAATATCTCTAAAATTAGAAAGGTCTTGTCTCAGAGTGATGCTGAAAAACTAATTCATGCATTTATTTCCTCTAGGCTGGACTATTGTAATTCAGTTATTATCAGGTTGTCCTAAAAGTTCCCTAAAAAAGCCTTCATTTAAGTCAAAATGCTGCAGCTAGAGTACTAACGGGGACTAGAAAGGAGAGCATATCTCACCCATATTGGCCTCTCTTCATTGGCTTCCTGTTAATTCTAGAATAGAATTTAAAATTCTTCTTCTTACTTATAAGGTTTTGAATAATCAGGTCCCATCTTATCTTAGGGACCTCGTAGTACCATATCACCCCAATAGAGCGCTTCGCTCTCAGACTGCAGGCTTACTTGTAGTTCCTAGGGTTTGTAAGAGTAGAATGGGAGGCAGAGCCTTCAGCTTTCAGGCTCCTCTCCTGTGGAACCAGCTCCCAATTCAGATCAGGGAGACAGACACCCTCTCTACTTTTAAGATTAGGCTTAAAACTTTCCTTTTTGCTAAGCTTATAGTTAGGGCTGGATCAGGTGACCCTGAACCATCCTTAGTTATGCTGCTATAGACGTAGACTGCTGGGGGGTTCCCATGATGCACTGTTTCTTTCTCTTTTTGCTCTGTATGCACCACTCTGCATTTAATCATTAGTGATCGATCTCTGCTCCCCTCCACAGCATGTCTTTTTCCTGGTTCTCTCCCTCAGCCCCAACCAGTCCAGCAGAAGACTGCCCTCCCTGAGCCTGGTTCTGCTGGAGGTTTCTTCCTGTTAAAAGGGAGTTTTTCCTTTCCACTGTAGCCAAGTGCTTGCTGACAGGGGGTCGGTTTTGGCCGTTGGGGTTTTACATAATTATTGTATGGCCTTGCCTTACAATATAAAGCGCCTTGGGGCAACTGTTTGTTGTGATTTGGCGCTATATAAAAAATTGATTGATTGATTGATTGATTGTACATCTGGAATCACAGCACATTTTTAGCTCAGAAGCCTATAAGCTTTGGGTTTACTCTGGTGTCCCTGGTTGATGTTGAACATATATGATAGTCAATCACGTTGCAATGGGCACAGAACAAAGAAGTTTGCATACATACAACTATTTCATGTATCAGTGGAGATCAAATGAAGTACACAGCAGAGCATGTGGTGTTGCATGATACCCCCTTGGCTCAGGTGAAACAACTAAAATACCAGTGTGTAACCTATCCCCCCAGATTCATAACCCCTGCCCACACTGTTGGAAATTGTGTGCATAGAATTGCAAAGCTGTACACAGTTCTTGGTTTCTGTGGCTGTGGATGCCCTTTGACTCAATAATCTGTGCTTGATACATACATATATACATACATCTTCAACCGTTTATACGGGATAAGGTTGTAGGAGCAACAGCTCCAACAGGGGCCACCAAACTTCCCTTTCCTGGGCCACATTGACCCCCTCTGACTTGGGGATACCAAGTAGTTCCCAGGCCAGTGTAGCAATATAATCTCTCCACTTAGTCCTGGGTCTTCCCTGGGGTCTTCTCCCAGCTGGCTGTGCCTGGAACACCTCCCTAGGGAGGTGCCCAGGGGGCATCCATACCAGATGCCCGAACCACCTCAGCTGGCGTTTCTCAACATGTAGGAGCAGCAGCTCTATTCCGAGCTCCCCACAAATGACCGAGCTTCTTGCCCTATCTGTAAAGGAGACACCACACACCCTCCTGACTGAACCCATTTTGACTACTTGCACCTATGATCGAGTTCTTTCAGTCATGACCCCACCCTCATGACCATAGGTGAGAGTAAGATTGAGCAGTAGATCATGAGCTTCACCTTTTGGCTCAGCTCCCTTTTCATCACTACAGTACGGTAGAGTGAATGCAATACCGCCCCTGCTGTGCTGATTGTCCGGCCAATGTCACGCTCCATTATCATTTCACTCATGAATAAGACCCTGAGATACTTGAACTGCTTCACTTTGGTCAAGACCTCATTCCTTACTAGAAGTAGGCAATCCATCGGTTTCCTGCTGAGAACCATGGCCTCGGATTTCGAGGTGCTGATCTTCAACCCAACCGCTTCACACTTGGCTGTGAACTGACCCAGTGAGTGCTGGAGATCACAGGTCAATGAAGTCAACAGGACTACATAATCTGAAAAAAAAAAAAAAAAAACAGTGATGAGACCCTGAGCCCACCAAGCTGAAGACCTTCCTTCCCCCAACTACTCCTTGATATCCCATCCATGAAAATCACAAACAAGATTGGTGACAAAGTGCAGTCTTGTCAGAGGCCAACCCCCACCGAAAACAAGTTGCACTTACTGCTGAAAATGCAAACACAGCTCTCGCTTTGTGAGTACAGAGATTGGATGACCCTGAGAAGGGACCCCCTCACTTCATACTCCCACAGCACTTCCCATACAGTATCTCCTATGGTACCCGATCATACACCTTCTCCAAGTCCACAAAACACATGTAGAGTGGCTGGGCATACTCCCAGGCACCCTCCAGGATCCTTGTGAGAGTGAAGAGTTGATCGGTTGTTCCACGGCCAGGACAGAACCTGTATGGTTCCTCTTCAATCAGATGTTTGTCTATTGGCCGAACCCTCCTTTCCAGCACCCTGGAGTAGATTTTACTAGGGAGGCTGAGTAGTGTGATGCCCCTGTAATTGGCACACACTCTCTGCTCCCCCGTGCTTGACACAAGGAAGTTTAAAGTGCAACTGACATTGATTGTTATGCTTTACATAACAAGATTGTACATAATGTAAAAAGTCCCAAATAAGTGTCCCACTATGAATGGACAATTTGTTGAAGTTTTGAATTTTCCTGTAGAAATTTCACTTTCCAACTTCCTGTTGAAGCCATGAGGCACATGTGTCACTCTAGGAATTCTTCACTTTACTCCCACTTGGAATCACAGACACTGGACCTCTGAACACTGAATGTGGGAGAGCTATAAAAAGGATTTACGTTGGACCATGCATTTTTTCTGACCACTGTTTGGAAGAATGCATGCTTTATTTATTATCTATCGTCCACCTGGTCGTTACTGTGAGTTTCTCTGTGAATTTTCAGACCTTTTGTCTGACTTAGTGCTTAGCTCAGATAAGATAATTATAGTGGGCGATTTTAACATCCACACAGATGCTGAGAATGACAGCCTCAACACTGCATTTAATCTATTATTAGACTCTATCAGCTTTGCTCAAAAAGTAAATGAGTCCACCCACCACTTTAATCATATCTTAGATCTTGTTCTGACTTATGGTATGGAAATAGAAGACTTAACAGTATTCCCTGAAAACTCCCTTCTGTCTGATCATTTTTTAATAACATTTACATTTACCCTGATGGACTACCCTGCAGTGGGGAATAAGTTTCATTACACTAGAAGTCTTTCAGAAAGCGCTGTAACTAGGTTTAAGGATATGATTCCTTCTTTATGTTCTCTAATGTCATATACCAGCACAGAGCAGAGTAGCTACCTAAACTCTGTAAGGGAGTTAGAGTATCTCGTCAATAGTTTTACATCCTCTTTGAAGACAACCTTGGATGCTGTAGCTCCTCTGAAAAAGAGAGCTTTAAATCAGAAGTGTCTGACTCCGTGGTATAACTCACAAACTCGTAGCTTAAAGCAGATAACCCGTAAGTTGGAGAGGAAATGGCGTCTCACTAATTTAGAAGATCTTCACTTAGCCTGGAAAAAGAGTTTGTTGCTCTATAAAAAAGCCCTCCGTAAAGCTAGGACATCTTTCTACTCATCACTAATTGAAGAAAATAAGAATAACCTCAGGTTTCTTTTCAGCACTGTAGCCAGGCTGACAAAGAGTCAGAGCTCTATTGAGCTGAGTATTCCATTAACTTTAACTAGTAATGACTTCATGACTTTCTTTGCTAACAAAATTTTGACTATTAGAGAAAAAATTACTCATAACCATCCCAAAGATGTATCGTTATCTTTGGCTGCTTTCAGTGATGCCGGTATTTGGTTAGACTCTTTCTCTCCGATTGTTCTGTCTGAGTTATTTTCATTAGTTACTTCATCCAAACCATCAACATGTTTATTAGACCCCATTCCTGCCAGGCTGCTCAAGGAAGTCCTACCATTATTTAATGCTGCAATCTTAAATATGATCAATCTATCTTTGTTAGTTGGTTATGTACCACAGGCCTTTAAGGTGGCAGTAATTAAACCATTACTTAAAAAGCCATCACTTGACCCAGCTATCTTAGCTAATTATAGGCCAATCTCCAACCTTCCTTTTCTCTCAAAGATTCTTGAGAGGGTAGTTGTAAAACAGCTAACTGATCACCTGCAGAGGAATGGTCTATTTGAAGAGTTTCAGTCAGGTTTTAGAATTCATCATAGTACAGAAACAGCATTAGTGAAGGTTACAAATGCTCTTCTTATGGCTTCGGACAGTGGAGTTATCTCTGTGCTTGTTCTGTTGGACCTCAGTGCTGCTTTTGATACTGTTGACCATAAAATTTTATTACAGAGATTAGAGCATGTCATAGGTATTAAAGGCACTGCGCTGCGGTGGTTTGAATCATATTTGTCTAATAGATTACAGTTTGTTCATGTAAATGGGGAATCTTCTTCACAGACTAAAGTTAATTATGGAGTTCCACAAGGTTCTGTGCTAGGTCCAATTTTATTCACTTTATACATGCTTCCCTTAGGCAGTATTATTAGACGGTATTGCTTAAATTTTCATTGTTACACAGATGATACCCAGCTTTATCTATCCATGAGGCCAGAGGATACACACCAATTGGCTAAACTGCAGGATTGTCTTGCAGACATGGGGACATGGATGACCTCTAATTTCCTGCTTTTAAACTCAGACAAAACTGAAGTTATTGTACTTGGCCCCACAAATCTTAGAAGCATGGTGTCTAACCAGATCGTTACTCTGGATGGCATTTCCCTGATCTCTAGTAATACTGTGAGAAATCTTGGAGTCATTTTTGATCAGGATATGTCATTCAAAGCGCATATTAAACAAATATGTAGGACTGCCTTTTTGCATTTACGCAATATCTCTAAAATCAGAAAGGTCTTGTCTCAGAGTGATGCTGAAAAACTAATTCATGCATTTATTTCCTCTAGGCTGGACTATTGTAATTCATTATTATCAGGTTGTCCTAAAAGTTCCCTAAAAAGCCTTCAGTTGGTTCAGAATGCTGCAGCTAGAGTACTGACGGGGACTAGCAGGAGAGAGCATATCTCACCCGTGTTGGCCTCTCTTCATTGGCTTCCTGTTAATTCTAGAATAGAATTTAAAATTCTTCTTCTTACTTATAAGGTTTTGAATAATCAGGTCCCATCTTATCTTAGGGACCTCGTAGTACCATATTACCCCATTAGAGCGCTTCGCTCTCAGACTGCGGGCTTACTTGTAGTTCCTAGGGTTTGTAAGAGTAGAATGGGAGGCAGAGCCTTCAGCTTTCAGGCTCCTCTCCTGTGGAACCAGCTCCCAATTCAGATCAGGGAGACAGATACCCTCTCTACTTTTAAGATTAGGCTTAAAACTTTCCTTTTCGCTAAGGCTTATAGTTAGGGCTGGATCGGGTGACCCTGGACCATCCCTTGGTTATGCTGCTTTAGACGTAGATTGTGGGGGGTTTCCCATGATGCACTGTTTCTTTCTCTTTTTGCTCCGTATGCATCACTCTGCATTTAATCATTAGTGATCGATCTCTGCCCCCCTTCACGGCATGTTTTTTTCCTGGTTTTTTCCCTCAGCCCCAACCAGTCTCAGCAGAAGACTGCCCCTCCCTGAGCCTGGTTCTGCTGGAGGTTTCTTCCTGTTAAAAGGAGTTTTTCCTTCCCACTGTGGCCAAGTGCTTGCTCATAGGGGGTCGTTTTGACCGTTGGGGTTTTTCATAATTATTGTATGGCCTTGCCTTACAATATGGAGCGCCTTGGGGCAACTGTTTGTTGTGATTTGGTGCTATAGAAGAAAAAAAGTTGAAGTTGAAGTTTATTCTAAAATGGGAGTAAACATGACCTGAAAATGTGTTAAATGCAGATGTACTGGCTGCTATTTTTACCCAGGCAAAGAGGAAACTGTGTCCTGGGGATTCCAACTGAAATAACATCTCAGAAGTGAAAAGCCATGGAAAACAATTTATTTTTTTACATATGCACATTCAGTTGAGAGAGAGACCAAAGAAAAACAAACAAACAAACAAAGGATTGAGGTCAGATTATGCACAGACCTCGTGTGCTGGGCTCTGACTTGCCCATTGATCAAAATTAGACCAAGTCACACCTGTTGGTCCCCTACGGCTGCAGTTTGTTTGCAATGGTGCGCAACTCTGGTTGCTGCATTCAGAGCACACTCTGTCCTCTGGAGGAAGCTGTCTGATATTTGATACATTGGCTTTGAGCACAAACACTCAGCCTGTGGTGTCCACGCAGAGAGCCGGAGACAGATGTGCTGTTCAGGCTGGCAGATCCCCACTGTCCCCAGTTGGACAGAATAGCATGGCACTGGTTCACCGGCTTTCTGTGCACCTCAGTACTGTATTTCCTGTAACTCGAGCTTTATTTATTGAAAAGGATTAATGTGTTGAAAGAAAATGAAATAAACATTCTCTGTGCGTGTGAACCAGTCTGGTGTTACATTTATTTTGGCAAATGACCATTTATTGTTACAACCCCAATTCCAACGAAGTTGGGACATTGTGAAAAATGTAAATAAAAACAGAATACAGTGATTTGAAAATCCTCTTCAACCTATATTCAATTGAATACACCACAAAGACAAGATATTCCATGTTCAAACTGATAAACTTTATTGTTTTGGTGCAAATATTTGCTCATTTTGAAATGGATGCCTGCAACATGTTTCAAAAAAGCTGGGACAGTGGTATGTTTACCACTGTGTTACATTACCTTTCCTTCTAACAACACTCAATAAGCATTTGGGAACTGAGGACATTAATTGTTGAATCTTTGTAGGTGGAATTCTTTTCCATTCTTGCTTGACTTCAGTTGTTCAACAGTCCGGGGTCTCCGTTGTCATATTTTGCTCTTCATAATGCGCCACATATTTTCAATGGGCGACAGGTCTGGACTGCAGTCAGGCTAGTCTTGTACCCGCACTCTTTTACTATGCAGCCAAGCTGTTGTAACACGTGCAGAATGTGGCTTGGCATTGCCTTGCTGAAATAAGTAGGGACGTCCCTGAAAAAGACGTTGCTTGGATGGCAGCATGGGTTGCTCCAAAACCTGGATGTATCTTTCAGCATTGATAGTGCCATCACAGATGTGTAAGTTGCCCATGCCATGGGCAACTTACCCCCATACCATCACAGATTGTATGCCCCCCAAAATACGATCAGAGATGCTGGCTCTGATCGTATTGGGGGGGGGGGGGGTGTTAGTGCCCGTGGCATGGGCAACTTACACATCTGGTATGGCGCCATCAATGCTGAAAGGTACATCCAGGTTTTGGAGCAAACCATGCTGCCATCCAAGCAATGTCTTTTTTGTGAACTTTGCGCTGGTAATAATCTGGATGGTCTTTTTCCTCTTTTATCCATGATTTCCAAAAACAATTTGAAATGTTGACTCATCTGACCACAGCACACTTTTCCACTTTGCGTCTGTCCATTTCAAATGAGCTCAGGCCCAGAGAAGGCGGCAGTGTTTCTGGATGTTGTTGATATATGGCTTTCACTTTGCATGGTAGATCTTTAACTTGCACTTGTAGATGTACCGACGAACTGTGTTAAGTGACAGTGGTTTTCTGGAGTCTTCCTGAGCTCATGCGGTAAGCTCTTTTACACAATGATGTTGGTTTTTAATGCAGTGCCACCTGAGGGATTGACGATCAGGTGGATTCAATGTTGGTGTTCGGCCTTGCCGCTTACACATAGAGAGTTCTCCAGATTATCTGAATCTTCTTATATTATGGACTGTAGATGATGGAATCCCTAAATTCCTTGCAATTGAACACTGAAAAACATTGTTCTTAAACTGTTGGACTATTTTTTCATGCAGTTGTTCACAAAGTGGTGATCCTCGCCCCATCTTTGCTTGTGAATGGCTTCAGACTTTTGGGGGTGCTCCTTTTATACCCAATCATGAGTGTCCTCAGTCCCCAAATGCTTATTGAGTGTTGTTAGAAGGAAAGGTAATGTAACACAGTGGTAAACATACCATTTTCCCAGCTTTTTTGAAACATGTTGCAGGCATCCATTTCAAAATGAGCAAATATTTGCACAAATTAAATATCTTGTCTTTGTGGTGTATTCAATTGAATATAGGTTGAAGAGGATTTGCAAATCATTGTATTCTGTTTGTATTTACATTTCACACAACGTCCCAACTTCATTGGAATTGGGGTTGTATGAGTAACGCAATTAATTTTTGAATCATTGAATGATAGTGAACCAGAAGGATGTATTTTCTGCCTCTACAGGAACTGACTCCAAACACCAACCGTGCAAAGTCTACAAATGAATATTAGGTCAAAGGAATTTGTTTGCTGAATGGTGGTGCATGTTCTGGACAAAGGGGGTAGTGCTGTTTTGGGAGTAGGCTTTGTGAACTGTTCTGTCTTGGTGATTGGTCTGGCATTGCAACGGACACTGGCACACTGACTTGTTGGACTTGTCAGTTTGAACATGAAATATCTTGTCTTTGTGGTGTATTCAATTGAATATAGGTTGAAGAGGATTTGCAAATCATTGCATTCTGTTTTTATTTATATTTTACACAATGTTCCAACTTCATTGGAATTGGGGTTGTACGTAGGTCAAGCTGCTAACGTGTTTCTGTGACTCACTGTCCTACATACAGATAATATCTCTCTTTCCTTGCTGTCTTTTCTGCTATTTTCTCTGTTTAAGACACTCTTAGGTTTCTTAAAAATCCTCTGCACTACTCTTACCAGTTTGGCACCTTAGGAGGATTTGCAAATCATTGTATTCTGTTTTTTTATTTTTTTTATTTATTTTTTTTATTTTTTTACATTTTACACAATGTCCCAACTTCACTGGAACTGGGGTTGTCTGTTAAAGTGAGGAGCGTTTTTGTATGGCTGGTCTAAAGTCACCAGCAGGTGGCCATGTTAGCTGCTATAACAGCGATGTGTGACGTAACATGGGCACAGAGGTTCAACACTCCGCCAGTGTCACCCTGCAGTATAGAAGGGGCAAAGATGATAAGAGATCTCAAAGTCATTCCAGAAAGGGCAGAGAAGGTGCAGGATTTCTTTGCAACCACTCGGTCCACCAGCTGATTTCACTGATTAACATCCCTTTAAGCAGGTGGAATCAGTTTGCGGTGATGTAGCACATACATGTGATTGCATCAGATGTATGTGCCACACTGAAACTCTGGTAGAAATATGTCAGTGCTATTATTTATGGATTAAAGGTGGAAAAAGCATTTAATTACTGCTTCTGTAACCAGTGAGTGGCACTCGCCATGCTGTTTACACACTGCTAGGATGTGAAAGCTGAGCAGTGATTGGTCCAGACAGATCACGTAGGGTTCCGCTTCTCATTGAAAATATATTTTTTCTCACCTTTGTATTTCGCTGTTGTGCAGACTTTTTGATTTGAACTCCATGAAATGTGCTTTTGTATAATTTTAACAAAATTATTTTGTAAAGCTCATTTAGACTGATTTGACTGGAATGGAATGTAAAGAAGGATTTTTCATCTGACCGTCTCGGATGAGATGAGGAGCATCCATGAATACAACAGGAAAGATTGCCCCCAAGATCACCTGCTACAAGAATGCCCCAGGCAGCTGAAGACAGATGATGACAAGGAAAAGAAGAAGGAGATATCATGGAAAACCAAGCCCCTCCATGGGACGTACCATCGACAGATAGAGGAAGTGGCTGACATCAAAAAGACCTACCAGTGGCTAGAAAAGCCCGGGCGTAAGGACAGCACAGAGGCTCTGATCATAGCAGCTCAAGAACAAACCTGAAGCACCAGATCCATAGAAGCAAGAGTCTACCACAGCCAATAGGACCCAGTTGCAGGCTGTGCACATGTGCCTCCGAGACATTCCAGCAAATAGTCCCCCTCCTCTTGGTATCTCTTGTAATACTGAAAGATTGTCCAAAGAATTAGCGCTTGTGCACCCGTTGGTGGTTAACAAGCCCGATTTGGGAGGCGCAGATATTGACGCAAGTATAGGTGCCAGTTGACACATCTGTCGGGGGAGCACTGTCATGCTACTTGCACCACTGGTGTTTTTCATCTATTTTGTGATGGTGCTCATACTCAAACAGCGTCACACCATCCCGGACTGTATTCTGCCATCTAGATCTATTGCAAGCCAGGTCTTCCCAACCCACCAAACTGAAATTGCAACCTTTAAGAGTATCTTTCAGATTGTGATTGAAATGTTTCCCCTGTCCCCCTTGGGATCTATTCCCTGAGCCCAGCTCCTTGTAGAAGATTTGCTTTGGAAGGCAGGAATCTTGCAGCCTAACCACATGTCTAGTACAATGCAGTTGATTTTCAGTAACCATGGCTTCAATGCTTGTGCAGTTTGCCTCTTCCAGAATGCTGTTATTCATCTGTCAGTCCTGCCAGCACATGCCCAGAATGAGGAGGAGACCCCAGTGATGGTATTTTTCAAACTTTGAAGGTGACATCTGTAAGTGGGACAGGATTCTGAGCTGTATAGGAGGAACAGTAGCACAACAGTCTTGTACAGCATGATTGTAGTATCAAGCCTTATCCCTCTCATTTCAATCACTCTCTCATGCATCCTGCCAACATGCAATGTGTGGACTTAAGATGACGTAGAATCACGGCACTGATGTTAGCTTTTGTAGAAAGAACAATGCCTAGGTAGGGGAAGCACTGGTTGTTCTTGAGCACAGACCTACTAATCCTAAGAGAAGGAGAGGTAAGGTACTGACCAGGAACTGATTGGTAGAGGACATCTGTTTTCTTGACATTTACAGAGAGGCCATATGGTACACATCTGGAAAGGCATCTAAAAGGGCCTGGAGTTGACTCTCAGAGGTGGTGCAAACACAGTTATCATCAGCTGTACTGATACTTGATCAGAGAGGTGGTAGTGGTCTTAGTCCTTGCCTTCAGCCTTCAGAGATTGAACAGCCCTCTGTCCATTCTGGAGAGAACCTCTATAGCGTCTGTCTTGCAGATGTTGAAGAAGAGGGTAGGTGCAATCCCACAACCTTGCTTTGTGCCAGTCTGTACCTCAATAGCCTCATTGTTACCTGGCAACTGCAAGGACTCTGGCAGAAATGCCATCATGAAAGAGCCTCAGAATGGAAATAAACTTTTCAGGGTATCTGTATTTAGCCAGAATTTGCCAAGCTTCCCAATTAACTGAATCAATAGCCTTTGTTAGATCTATAAAGGCCATGTAGAGTGGCTGGTGCTGCTCTCGACACTTCTCTTGTAACCGCCGGGCAATGGAGATCATGTCTGTCATTCCTATATTTGCTCAGAAGCCACACTGAAACTCTGGTAGAAAGCCCTCAGCATGTGATATAAACAATTAGCGAGGATTCAAGCAATGATCTTGCCAGCAGTAGCAAGAAGGGAAATGCCATTGTAGTTTCCACAGCAAGATGTCTACGTCCTTTAGGTCCGATGCTCTCTCCTCCATTTGCCAGATAAGGAGAATGAGCTGATGAAGACATCTGGCCAATTCAGCACCTCCCTGCTTACACCTCCGTCACACATAGGCCGATTGAGGCCAACTACAATCAGAATGACACATCTGGCCACAGTTAGGAAGTACTGAGGTGCGGTGTGAAGACGGACAGACATCATTCTCAGAGCAGTCTACATAGCTGGTCCCATTCGCTTGGCTGTCCTGAGTGTTTGCACAGTTCAAAATACTCTTGGCACCATCGAGATGGGACACACATCTGATGGCAGTCTATGTGCAGTTTCTGCATCATCTGATCACAATCTACAAATTCTGACAGTGTCATAACAGCTTATGAAATGATCTAATGGCGGTTGATTGAGCTCTGAGATGGATTGTGATGGCAAAGCCTGCTGGCATGTTGTGTCACATACAGTATGTCCACCTCCACTGGACCCCGGCCAGGGAGGACAAAGCAAATGTTGAAATGTAATAACATGTATGTGGCACTCAGATGTGTCATTGCACGCATCAGAAGCTCGGTGCAGCGCCCTGCAACGCAGCTGAACGGGATGTCACCGCTGTAATATGTGTATTATAACATGTTCACCTCCAAACTCTGTAGCAGGTATGATGTGAAACTGTTTCCCCAGTGCATGACAACATAAATAAACAGAAACATGCACGTACCCCAGAAGCGTTCCACTCAGCGCAGACAGTCAGGGACCGCAGCATGGTGTGAAGTCCCTTTCACCCGGCTGCACTGTGTGCTGGCAACACTGATCGGCTCACAGATGCATCTTCCACCTCTGGCATAAATAATTTTTTTTTAACTTTTGTCATATTTTAAACATTGTTTTTTAACATATACAGTGGCTTGCAAAAGTATTCAGCCCTTGGTATTTCACATATTTTTGTTTGTTTATGGCATTTCAAATACAAAAAATAAATCAGACTTCTCAATATAAAAAAAAAAATCTAAAATTATCTTCTTTAGACTCAAACTGAAAGTAAGTCTCTACAACTTGATATAAATTAATTAAAAAGATAAAAGCCAAGGTGATGGGTTGCATAAGTAATCAGCACCTTTGGTATAATACCTGTAAATAATCAGTTGAATTGCCAGTTTTCTTCAGACAAGTCAGGTGAAGGATACATGAACATTTCCAAGTCACTGAATATGTCTTGAACTTTATTTACATCATATACTCAACAAAAATATAAATGCAACACTTTTGGTTTTGCTCCCATTTTGTATGAGATGAACTCAAAGATCTAAAACTTTTTCCACATACACAATATCACCATTTCCCTCAAATATTGTTCACAAACAATATTTCCTTCCCACTGTAGCCAAGTGCTTGCTCACAGGGGGTCGTTTTGACCGTTGGTGTTTTACATAATTATTGTATGGCCTTGCCTTACAATATAAAGCGCCTTGGGGCAACTGTTTGTTGTGATTTGGCGATATATAAAAAATTGATTGATTGATTGATTGATTGAAACCAGTTGAAATCTGTGATAGTGAGCACTTCTCCTTTGCTGAGATAATCCATCCCACCTCACAGGTGTGCCATATCAAGATGCTGATTAGACACCATGATTAGTGCACAGGTGTGCCTTAGACTGTCCACAATAAAAGGCCACTCTGAAAGGTGCAGTTTTGTTTTATTGGGGGGGGGGGATACCAGTCAGTATCTGGTGTGACCACCATTTGCCTCATGCAGTGCAACACATCTCCTTCGCATCATCCGTAAAGAGAACACCTCTCCAACGTGCCAAATGCCAGCGAATGTGAGCATTTGCCCACTCAAGTCGGTTACGACGACGAACTGGAGTCAGGTCGAGACCCCGATGAGGACGACAAGCCCCTTTTATTGTGGGCAGTCTAAGGCACACCTGTGCACTAATCATGGTGTCTAATCAGCATCTTGATGTGGCACACCTGTGAGGTGGGATGGATTATCTCAGCAAAGGAGAAGTGCTCACTATCACAGATTTCGACTGGTTTGTGAACAATATTTGAGAGAAATGGTGATATTGTGTATGTGGAAAAAGTTTTAGATCTTTGAGTTCATCTCATACAAAATGGGAGCAAAACCAAAAGTGTTGCATTTATATTTTTGTTGAGTGTATATGAAAAAATACAGTATGACACTATGTTAAATCTGTGTGGAGTAGACAGTTCTCAAAAACTGAGTGACTGTGCAAGAAGGAGAAGAGTGAGGAAACACACTAAGACACCCAGACAACCCAGAAGAAGGTATAGGCTTCTGTGGCTGTGATTGGAGAAATTGTGCATAGTGCATGTTTTGCATTTTGTATCCCCAGTTATACAGCTTCATGATGAAGTGGTACAGAGGAGGATTTTATTAAAAAAGAAGACCTGAAAGTTCAGCTACAATTGGTCACAAGGTACATCTGAGATGCAAGCCTAGATTTAATGTTTTGTGACAGAAAATCCTCCTCTGTACCACACTAATTTTGAGCGCCGCAATTTCTGCTGGGTATGTTCAAAGACCAATGCATATAAACACAGGACCATGGTGGCAACAAGTTTGCCTGTGAAAATGGTAACAATTACAGCAGTTTCTTCATGCAAGGGCTTTAACAGTGACGGGGACAGTGGAGGCGCTTTGAGCTTTAGTTTACGGTGCTCAGTTCTTCAGTGTACCGGTAAAAGCCACGGCAAAAG
This sequence comes from Thalassophryne amazonica, assembly GCF_902500255.1. Lineage (NCBI taxonomy): Eukaryota > Metazoa > Chordata > Actinopteri > Batrachoidiformes > Batrachoididae > Thalassophryne > Thalassophryne amazonica. Next base: position 103,823,565 of record NC_047113.1, read on the forward strand.
AGGAGAACGAACTCTGAGCAGATCAGAGTTTGTCAACAGCATCGTCTTACTCAATCCATTCATTGACCTCCCGAATGGTTCGCTGGGTAAGTTACTGCTTGCCCATCCTTTTACTGCACAAATTGGCATTTCTGAGCGGGAAAAATTTAAAAAACAGAGTTTTCTGAAACTTCTCAGTTTTTTTTCTTTTTTTTTTTTTTTCAAAATCAACTCGAACCTCAAGGGATAAACAAGTGTCATCTGGCTGTGGGTCAACCCAACCCTTTTCGTTAAATCAGCCCTACACTTGTGTTAAGTCCCCCCAAAACATCCATCTTATTGCAATGTAACTACAGCAAACATTTTACAAGTATACCTCTCTATTCTGAAGGTGAAAGAAGCTTCTTATTTCATTGACATGTTACAAATGTGACTCTCATTGTTTTGAACATAAAACACTTTATTTCTCTCATCTGCTTTTTTTCGATATATGAAAATAAGAAGAAAGCTACGTTCATGATAACCTAATATGTTATTGTCATAAGTGAAAAGCTGATATATACAAAGAGAAAAACCTCATGACATAATATTCAATGTTAAATATAAATACAAAATTCATGGCTTATTTGGTAATTCTGTTTCATGGAACGGACCACTGGTCTCCCACGGTAAAGTGTTCACAGCCTGATCATTTTGCTACTTTGTTTCTAAAAACTGGAAGTGGCTCGACGTGGTCCAACTACTGACTTGAGAAATGTTTACATACTGTTTTCTGTCCACACTGTGACTTCTCTCGACACTTTAAGCTGTTATGTTGCTTCAAAATGACTGTCTTCTTAGGAGCGTGAATGGCGTTGGCAGTGTGTTTATATGCATTGACCTGTGAACCAGAAGTGTTAGGAGCTCTCTGTGCATGCACACTAAGAAACTCAAAACTGGCTTATTCCGGCCAGACTCTAACTTGACTCGGCAGAGAGCGGCACAGCGTTTGGAGCGGTGCAAATGAAATGGAGGGCGATTCTTGTTTCTTGCCCGCAACAAGACAAGAGTCCCAGTGAGTGGCTTTAAAACCCTCTGGGGCCGACGCCATCGTATACAGAAATTGCTTTGAGATGAAGACAAACAAAACGCATAGACCATTTTGTATATATTGTTCAAAATGTGCATTTCTGTTTATTGTTTGAACCTTTTTGTTGTACAGTATTTCACACAAGACCTCAAATTACCTTTATAAAGTGTCAAAACAGTTGTTAGTTTGCTGTGTATTTTGAATATTTGTGTGCGGAAAATTAGTTCCCGTTTTACTTTTTCCTTTCTTATTTCTGATTGTAAACCTTTATTATACACTTATAAAACACAACAAAAGCATATATATATATATATATATATAATGAAAGTACAGGTTGTCCTTAAAAAAGAGACATAAACTCTTGATTGTGGGATGCAGGTAGAGCTGTTAACAGCAATAATAAAACATTTATTCCAGGCGAGTGAACTGTCCAAAACAATGCCCTTGGACCCCAGAGGGTTAATCCACACAAACGTGACTCATGATTGACATTTTTAAATGGCCTGGAGAGGGGTTAAGAAGCGGACCTGCCGTTTCTAAAAAACAGTGTGACAATGAAGCAATGAAGCAGTGGGTCGGAGCACTGCTTCATTGCTTTAAGAACAGCCACTGCAGAAGTGGTTGATTAGACCCCCTGCAGAGTCTGCAATCAATGTAAAGAAATGATCATTTTCCTGATAAAACACCCTCAAAAACAACGGCCGCTCTGAAGGACTGATAAGGGAATCATTAAGCAAAAAGGCTATTGATGTCGGTGGATCGAATCATTTTTTAATGATTCTCAAAAAGAACTGGTTCTTGACACCCAACTCTTGCACCCCCCTATAGAACTCTGGCGCTCCCCAGGGGAGGCACGCCTCACAGTTTGAAAACCACTGGTCTATGTCATCTGACTGTTGTCTAAAATATGTTTGGGCTGCATTGTGCAGGGGTGCATGAGGCAGTCTGGCTGCGTTCTGACATGGCTGACCATCCGGATTATGACCATGTTTGCAGTGTCGGCCTGGTTCCTGCACATTCTTGCTATGTGTGATGGAGGCATTAAATATCTCTGCTGGTATTCCATCAACACCTGGAGCCTTTCTGTTTTTCATTGTATTGATTGCAGATTTTGTTTCGCTAAGAAGCTCAGCATTGACTGGTAATCGTGGGACCTCATCAAAAAGAGACTCATCTACCAAAGAGTTGTGATTTACAATATCTTGGAAGAGTTCTTTTCAATGCTGATTGATGCTTTCTGTATCCTTCAGGAGAATATCATCTTTGTCTTTTATGGGTGTCTTACCATGTGTGCTTTATCCAAATATGGTTCTGGTGTCACTTAACTCATTCACTGCCAGCCATTTTCAGAGCAGAGCGTTCCATACTGCCAGCCATTTTTGAGCATTTTGACTGATATTTAAGGAGACACAGAATACTGAGTTTTAGGACAATGTAAACACCAAAACTACCAAAAGAAAGGGTAGACTCTCTTCTTTCATCAAAGTTTGTTCCTACCTTGTTCTGTTCTATAGTAATCAGCAGTAGAACACAGGGTGGTTTCACCAGAAACAGCAGTTTCTCACCAAAAAAGGGAGAAAACTAGCTTTTTGTGAAGAGAGACATGTCAAGCAGAAAAGTATCTTTGACACTAATATTTTCAGCTTTAGTGAGACCTTACACATCTGAAAAGTGTTTTTCTTCAACAATAAAAAAACAATAAAACAACACTTAGAAAGGGCTTTTGCTAACAAAATGACATAATGATTTATTTACAAATATGATAGTCCATCCATCCATCCATCCATCCATCCATCCATCCATTCATTTTCTTCGTCTTCATCCGAGATCAGGTTGCAGGGGCAGCAACTCAAGCAAAGCCGCCCAGACCTCCCACTCCACACACACCTCCCCCAGCTCCTCTGGGGGAACCCTGAGGTGTTCCCAAGCCAGCTGCAAGACATAGTCCCTCCAACTTGTCCTGGGTCTTTCCCAGGGCCTCCTCCCGATGGGACATGCTCGAAACACCTGTCTGTACATAGTGAGATGCAAATAGGCCACCTTCCTTCACGTCCCTACCCGCCTCAACCTCCACATCTGAGCCTTCCTCTTCCCCCTCCTCTACCACCTCATCCAACCCCTCCACATGTCCCTTTAGTGTCCAGGACTTCACTACACCCTGAATAAACTCCAAGAGTGTTTTACACCCCTCTGGGTTTCTGGCTCGGTACAGGATATAGGCATAGGCATTGAATATGCATAATTGTAAGAGGTAGGCTACAAACGTCTTGGACCAGTTTAGCGATCTTCAGATGAAGGGGTAGTATGCAATATTTTGGTCCAACTTATCTACCCCATTCATGAAGGAGTTGTAGGCAACAATACACTATGGCTTGAACTGAGTAACCTTGACATTTTGTCCTTTCTGCCAAACATCAACCTTCTGCATCACATCTTGGTGGCAGGTTGTCACCATCTTCACCAACTGCTTGTCCTGCCACGCTACTACCATCACCCTTTTATTGTGCCGCACAACTTTGTCCCCCGCCTCCGGGTCGGTCTTTTCCAACTGCCTGATGATCTGAGGTTCCCCCCTATTCTTCCTCAGTGTTCCACAGACATTGGTTTGTGCTCCCAGTAAACGTTCACACAGTTCTACAGAATTGTAGAAATTGTCCATATACAATGTATAACCATGACCTGAGAGAAAATCAAGGAGAGAGAACACAATGTCTGGCAAAGAACTAGCTTCCCCAACATAAGGCTCCATATTGAAGCAGTACCCTGTGGCAGAGTCACACAGTATGTAGGATTTGATTTCATATTTCACAGGCTTTTGTGGGTTGTACACCCTGAAAGACAGCCGCCCCACCACAGCATCATACCCTCATCAATACAAAAGTTTTCCCTTGGTTGATATAGCTCCTTGTACTTTTCCACAATGCAATCTAACACTGGGTGAACTTTGTACATTATCATTGCATTATCATTGTAATGAAGAAATCTCCATATAATCCGAAATCTGTTCCTTGACACTAGAACTCCCAAGGACCTGCCAAATGGCAGTTATACCTTTAAATCCCAAGGTGCTGCCAAATGGCAGCTGCACTCCCTGGATTTACATCTCAACGACCCCCTTTCATTTGTGAATGCAGCCATTAGATCTGTTCTGGAGGTTTCTTGCACACACCTTTAGGGGGAGGGGTATGCTTGAGCAGTAGTTTGTCTGAACCAGGGCTCTCAAGTTTTCAAGTTTGCTTGGAGTGAGAATTGGGGGGGTGTACGGCGGTCCCTCGGGGGACTGGTGGCCATGTCAATGTGTCAATGGCTACAGCAGAAAAAAGTGAAGGTTCTGGAATGGTCATCTCAGTCTCCTGACCTCAGTATCATTGAGCCGCTTTGGGGAGATCTCAAATGTGCAGTTCATGCAAGACAGCCCAAGAATTTACAGGAACTGAAGACCTTTATCCAAGAAGAATGGGCAGCTTTACCATCTGAGAAAATAAAGTGTCTCATCCACAACTATCACAAAAGACTTTGAGCTGTTATTGATGCTAAATGAGCTAATACACAGTAGCACCTTATTCAGCTTGCACATTTGTCCTCTTTGTGTCAGCAAAAATAAAAAATAGTTTCAGTTACATTTGTAAGAAGTAACTCTAAAGACAGAACCCAAGTACATAAGAAAAAACAGATGTTTAGTTATAAAGAATAAAATAAACTTTTCAACTTTATCAGATTCTTTGACCATAAAGACATACCCATAGCTTTAGGAATGATATTTGTACCACTATTACTTCAATAGTTATTATGCTAATGTTTTGTTATTTCTATATTCTTATTATTTCTATTGTTACCAGGTGACATTTGACCTAGTTTGTCTGAACGCAGCTGGCACTGCCACATCTCCTTTCTGTGAACTTGTTACAAAAAACACAACACTTAGTAGAAGAAATTTAGATTCAAGATTCAAAGCTTTATTGTCATATGCACAGTACTTTGCTGCCCACACTGGATGTCCAAAATATCTTATATAAATCTAAGTATAAGTAAGTAATTAAAGATAAAATAAAATAAGCATGCAACAGTATGATAACAAAAGTATTCTAAACTCTAAACTCTGCCAATAAGCCTGTGTACATATGTGTGTGCTTACAGATTGTCTGAACACATCTGGCACTGCCACAACATCTCCTTTCTGCATTTTCCACATGTTAACTTGTTGCAATAAACACAACGCTTAGTGGCGTGGTTATTCTTGCAGCAACACTTCACCTGGCACAATGCCCTTTTCCCTGTGTCAGGTGTGTGTGGTTGCTGCTGAAGTTTACACATTACACACTCATTACCAGTGATGCCCTAATCTGACCACTTTTTTTTAGTAACGAGTAATCTAACGCGTTAATCTTTCCAAATCAGTAATCAGATTAAAGTTACTTCTCCATGTCACTGTGCGTTACTATTATTTTTCATTGTGGGTCGATAACAGCATTAAACTTGGTCTGTGGGCAGGAGGTCGGGGTTCGACTGAACTGCCCACTTTAAGCGAGCTGTGAGCTTTTAATCCGCGGTTTTTTGCAGCTGCTCGACTCGTCCTCACCTCTTAAAGCGCGGTGATCAGCACACCTGCACTGAACTTTACAAAGACATTTTTATACTTTTTTTCCTCCTTTATTTAGAATTCTGAGCTGAGCCGCTCCGTATCGTCTCGTTAAAAACAGCTGATCCTCCGCAACGCGTCAACAACTAACACTATTTTCCACTCAAATGCACCTAAACTCTCTTTCTGAGGACCACATGATGTGAAAACGCAATAAAACTTTCTTACCTGTAAATCTGGTCATGTTTTCTGCATAAATAAATGTTATCCATTCTTTGTGCTCAAACGCCAAAGCAGGGGCGAATCTAGATGGAATGGGGGCGTGGGGCAAGGATGTGCCCCCTCCCCCACAACACCCCTAGATTAAAGGTGCAATTTTGAAGCTGTTTTTTACTACAACTAATATTGCTTAAAATAATAATAATTTTGACAAGTAAAATGTTTAGAGAGAATTTAAATGTTAGAAAAATGTTAGAATTTAATAGTTACCTTTATAAACAATGTAGGCTCGAAATTGCAAGTTTTACTGTTACAGTGCTGTCAACAGTTAAATATGAGGTCAAGAAAGACGTCTTTATTTTACTTTTTATAAAACAAGTATTTATTTTCATTGAAGTCAAGAAAGGGTGACTATAAAGTGAGTTTTGGCAAAACAGGTATCATTGTCATGTTGAGGTGGCAGAGGGTTGTTGTCGGCAGCTGGGAAAAGTAACTAAAAAAGTAACTAGTAATCTAACTTAGTTACTTTTACAATTGAGTAATCAGTAAAGTAACTAAGTTACTTTTTCAAAGTAACTGTGGCAACACTGCTCATTACACACCTCCTTGGCTGCCATATGCCCCTGGGCAAGCTCTCTTGCAAGCTTCACCAAGAAGTTCGCCCGTCTCTCTTTGACCCCAGTGCATGCTTGGTAAAGCACATGTGCATTCAGTGCTGCAATGTCAATCATGTTGTAAAACACAGCGACTGGCCAACGCCGTGTTCCTGAACGCACAGTGTACTTTCTGACCATCTGGTCCATGACATCCACACCACATTTCTGGCTGTTGTAGTCGGTGACTGTGTTGGGCTTTTTTTTTCGGGTATCCCCAGTCTCCACAACACTGTGCATGCTACTGAGGATGCAGACAGTCTTTCTCCGTTTGGGCACATAAACGGTCAGTGTGGCACCAGAGGTTGAAAACACCAGAAGAATTTTCAGAGTTGGAAATCAGTGCAAGGGTTATTTCTTCTCCATCGGAGTCACACGGGTCAACATGGTTCAGGATCATGTCCAAAGCTTGCTGTGCTATAAAGCTTAGCCATCTCTGCGTCTCTCAGTCAACAGAGTGAGTATGTGTTGTGAGCTGGCTTTCCAGCACTTGCACATTCTGATCTAATGGCCCCCATGTACATAACAAAAGGTGGCCTAATGAGATGTAAAGTACCCCAGTGCTGCCATTTGGCAGCGCTTGGTAGATAGAGGAGTAGTGTAAAAATGCTGGTAATCCCAGTGTTGACATGGTCTTGCTGAAATAGGGTGTGGCATCGATGTCTTCCACACTCCAGTACAGTTCAAGGTTTGTCTTTTTGACATAGCCTGTCAGAAAAGTGAGTCCAAAGAAAGTTTTCAGTTGTGGGATAGTTCTGAGAATGTTAGGGTGCACTTGAAAATACTGACTTGCATACAGGTTGGTCTGATCCACAATATGCTGAAGCAGCTCGTCAGTCAGGAAGAGTTCAAGGAATTTAGCTTGCAGGTCGCTATCCGGCTCCGCAGGAGCGTTGCAGGGTCCACGGGTTGCAGTGAAGGGGATCTTGTTTGGTTGCCAGCCGTCTCTATGCCAGCCAGAATCTTGCCCAGGAATTCTGCTTTGATGCACGGCCTGTAAATTATAGAAATATATACATTTACTATAAATTTATGTATGTTATGTATGATGTAGACAATTCATTTTTTACCTTTCTTCTTACTGCAAGGAGTGAGATCTCTGTGTGGTTCACAACCTGTAAATTATAGAGACATATACTTTTATCATGAATTTATTTGGTCATATATTTATTATTGCAGTTTGCTATAATGTTATCTTTATTCTTTGCACTGACAACAGGAGTGGGAGTGTGGTCACTGCTCAATGCACAACCTGCAAATTATAGATCTGTAAATTATATACATTTCTACAAATACAATTGTTCAAGTATGACAAGGACAATAGTTTGTATTTTATAACCTTTCTTCTTCATAGTGCCAGCTCTGCCCGATCGCCTGGATGGATTATCTGTAAACTGAAAATTCCCTCACATCAGTAGGCTAACGGTAGTGCTAGCCGAGGCTAACTGGTGGTACATGAACTGGGGGGAGGTGGCGGGGAGCAATGAATAAATCCATCAAACCAAAAGTTAGCTCTCACCTTCCTCATGTCTTTGTGGAAAGTCTGGGGATGAGGCTCTGCTGCTCCCAGGTATCGGCAACGACTCATCAGATGAATCTGGATCAGGTTCTCTAAACTCCGTTGACTCGGTGTTCTGTTGAGATGAGGTCCGTCGTCGAGATGAGGTTCTTCGCATAACTGCATATGTGTGCACTGAAAAAAATTACTTGACGACGTTCGCTTATTTTGATGGGCAAGTAAATGTATAAATTGTTCATCCAAACGTAGTAATGTATAAAATTTCCTCACTATGAAACGATAAGTATTCTTAACCTGGCGTTAGCTTATTTCGACAGGTAAAATATACATATACATACATTTATGCTCCTAATGTAAAATACAGAAAATGTTTTACTTACTGGGCTATAAATACACTGAATAGAATTAATAATAAAAAAAAAAAAAAAAACTTTGACATAAAAAACAACAACAAAAAAATGCACATGCGCAGTTGCATGTCAAGGGAGTTACATCATCTCCACATGTGCAGTTGTGCGAGGCACCTCATCTCGACAGGTGACGTCTTCAAGTCCGGGGTAGAGCGATATGCGCATGCGCATGCATGCTCATGCATGCTCATGCATGCGCAGTAGTGCGGCGCACCTCATCTCGACGGGACACCGGAACTGTCTATAGAAGTCAGCTGTGGCTGCGGTGAAAAACGCCTCAATCGACCCCTACTCTCTCCGTTTGGGCTGAGTTAATCTTCATCACTTCTCACGATTGGGACATTACCTGAACGCTGACTGCGACACAAACTCTGTTTGAGTGTGAGCCGCCTAAAATTTTCCGACTTACGCGACATCTTCTCTCACATTGAACCATTCTCTTCTTCTCTGATAGTCACTCTGTGTTCATCTCACATGATCTAAAGCACCACTGCCACCTACTGGCTGGTAGTGGTACTTACTTACTTGCTTTAGAAGTCTGATATTTACTGACAAGCTGCGCGAGGGCGTTCCCAAGCTGATCCAGTTGAAAAACATAATTGACATCTATAGGGGTCTTTGGCAGTGAACAGTTGTGTTTTAATTGACGTCTATAGATGTCTTTGGCAGTAAATGAGTTAAAAAGACAGGGTAAGCTCCTCTGTCTGCAAGATCTTGAAACTGTTCCACTTTGGTTGCCCACCATTGGTCTTTTGTACGATGGATCAGCCTTTGAACTTCTGCCCATATATTGTGATAGCTTTGTTAGTTGGATCACTTTTCCAGGTACAGAAAGCCTTCCTCTTTCTAGATATAAGTTCTGCAATCATGTAATTGTTTTTGTCAAACTAGTCCTGGTGTTTCCGAATGCTATAACCAATTGAGCCTTCACTACTTGACAGAATGGCTGCTTTCAAATCCTCCCAAAACTTCTTAACATTACTGCCATGGATGGACGAGAAAGCCCGGTGGAGCACAAGCTGCAGTTGTTCGCTCATCTTAGGGTCTCTCAGTCTCTCAACATTCAATCATTTTCTCATTGTTTTGCTATATGTCACCTCTTATGATGAAGCTTTAAAACAATGATGGAGTGGATGAGCCGATGGTCCATCCATCAGCAGTGTTTGCTTTGGTTATATGGATATCGTTCAAGTCACTTCCATCTTAGGTGTTGCTAAGTGATTTTGAATTTGTTCCTCTGGCTGAAAGCAGTGTTGGTAATGGTAAACTGATGTTCACCTCTTCACAAGGTGAGCAAAAGAACTCCAATAGAGTTGTTTTTCTCCACCCCTCCCTTACCAGTTATTCCTTTCAAAAGATCATATTCTCTACCAACTTTTGTGTTGAAGTCGTGAGCAATGGTAATCTTATCATCTTTATGAAGTTTTGTCAGGATGGTATCAAGTGTTGAGTAGAAGACTTCCTTCGCTTCCTCTTCAGCTTCAAGGATTGGCGCATATGCACATATAACAGTGGCATACTGTTTTCTGTCAAGAGAGAGGTACAGTTTCATGAGATGCTCATTTGCACCATGAGAAAAAGCAATAAGATGTATGCTCAGTGTGCTTATAATTACAAAACCGACACCAGTCTGCCTTGCCAATAGAAGGTGTATGCACCCACATGTTATTTCATCTGTTCAGCTCCAGTTCTTCACGTTTCTTCAATTCACGGGATACTAAGGTGATTCTTCTTTCAGGATGATCAGTATGTCCAGGATTGTCCAGAAGCGTATGTACATTCCAAGTTGGAAAGTGTAGTTTTTCGACCACTAAGGTGGTGATCCTGCTGGATGCAGCATTCCAGCAAGGGATACATTGAACAGGCTATTTTTATGGCATATTTTCTAGCCCTCTCCCTGTTATGGGGTGAGCAGAGCGGATCCTAAAAAAGGATGCTCAGTCACAGAGAATGCTGCCAAACCACTCTTCTGTTCCTATCCAAGAGCGAGACGACTAAATCAGAACTCTGCCACCTATTGTGCCGGTTTGAAACTGGGAACTTCCAGATCTCACTAACCCTGTCCCCGTCACCTCTCACCAATTGTCGATGGACTTTTTTGGGTAACAAGAGGCTCTTCCTGGACGCTTTGTGCATGAAGTCTTTTAGCGTGGGAGTACTGATGCACAGCAGTAAACACACAGTACTTGTGGAGGTAATGGTCCAAGTCCAGTGGCAGGGAAAGAGACCCAACAACCAGGGATCCGATTACTGCATCATTTACCACCAGTGTGGTGGGATTTTTATCTGGGTTGTCGCCCCTAGATCTGCTATGTTCTGTGAGACTAGGGGTGGCATGTGGAGCCATTGTGGACGTCCAAGAGGCTGGATGTGTCGGCCACTTGCTGATGACAAACTGGCCATATTCTGCACATCACATGTCTCTGGATTTGGGAGATCAGTCTGGAACGCCAAACTGTCATGCGGCTGACCAGAAAGGTATTACTCCTCCAGTGATCCTTGCCCCCAACACAAAGTAGCAAGATGCAGGATGCAAGCTTGGACAGCATACACTGAGAGGCACAATCAAGTGTCAGGAATCGTGTACAGGAACATCTGTGACACATACAGAAGTCCCAAACTTCTAATGGGAGATGCCGCCAAAGGTGGTTGAGAACAACAGGGTTAAGGGCCTGTGGGACTTCAAATTCCAGACAGACAAACAGATGCTGGCCAACTAACCAGACATAGTGGTGGTTGACGAGAAAGAAAACCACAGTTGTGATCGATGTGGCAATCCCAGCTTAGAGCGACACCAGAAAGAAGGAGCACAAAAAAAGGAGAAGTACCAAGGGCTGAAGGAGCAACTGTCCCTCTGATCCTGCATCATGCCGAAATGGCTCATCCAAACATGGAGTAACATAGAGGGTTAATTGTTGCATGCAGTTCAAAGGTACTACATACAATTACAGTGCATCTGGAAAGTATCCACAGCACTTCATTTTTTCCACATTTTGTGATGCTACAGCCTTATTCCAGAATGGAGTAAATACATTTTCTTCCTGAAACTTCAACTCACAACATCCTATAATGGCAGCATGAAAAAAGGTATTTTTTTTGAAATATTTGCAACCTTATAAAAAAAAAATACTAAGAAATCACGTATACGTAAGTATTCACACCCTTTGCTCAATATTTTTGTTGATGCAACTTTGGCAGCAATTACAGCCTCAAGTGTTCTTGAATATGATGCCACAAGCTTGGTGCACCTATGTTTGGGCAGTTTTGCACATTCCTCTGCAGCACCTCTCAAGCTCCATCATGTTGGGTGAGGAGTGAAAAACGTTTTTTACCTTGTCATTATAGGGTATTGTCTGTAGAATTTTGTGGGGAAAAAAAAATAATTTCATCCATTTTGAAATAATGCTATAACATAACACAATGTGGAAAAACTGAAGTGCTGTGAATACTTTCTGTATATGCATATGAAGAGTTCAGATGCAAAACCCAGTAAGTACTTATTTTTTTCAAATGGAGAAAAATGCAGTTGAAAATTGAGATTTAAAGGAAACCATATGCAGAAAAACACAGACTTTCATCAATAAAATGAAAAGAGTTTGTTCAAATTCTTTCATATTTTGCACACCAATGGTATCCTTGACAGCCAAGTACATGTTGGCCTCAACTAAAAATGTATAGTTTTGGAGATACCGGGTTTTGCATCTGAACTCTTCATATATATATATATATATATATATATATAAACAATCTGGTTAGAAACTCTACTGCCATGTCTCCTAGACATTTCCATGCCTCCACTGGAATGTCATCAGGACCGACTGCCTTTCCACTCTTCATCCTCTTCATAGCAGCCCTCACTTCTTCCTTGCTAATCTCTTGTACTTCCTGATTTACTCTCACCACATCATCCAGCCTTTTCTCTCGCTCATTTTCTTTATTCATCAACTCTGCAAAATATTCCCTCCACCTTCTCAGCACACACTCCTCACTTGTCAGCACATTACCATGTGCATCTTTTACCACCCTAACCTGCTGCACATCCTTTCCAGCTCTGTCCCTTTGTCTGGCCAATCGGTACAAGTCCTTTTCTCCTTCCTTACTATTCAACTTCTTGTACAGCTCGCAATATGCCTTTTCCTTTGCTTTTGCCACTTCTCTTTTCACCTTACGCCGCATCTCCTTGTACTCCTGTCTACTTTCTTCATCTCTCCGACTATCCCAAAACTTTTTCGCCAACCTCTTTCTCCTTATGCTTTCCTGGACCTCTTCATTCCACCACCAAGTCTCCTTGTCTTCCTTCCACTGTCCAGATGTCATACCCAGTACTGTCCTAGCTGAGGTCTGTTAGAAAACTATCCGACCTTTTGATTTTTTTCAAAAACTATATGGATTTGAATCATGTGTGCTTGCATCAGCCAAGCTTGAACCTTCGTGCGCTGCATGAGTTTTGCATGCCTGTCGGTTGAGTCATTCGCCTGTGGGCAGGCTATGAGGAGCAATGGTCCACCCCCCTCATCAGATTTTCATTGTCAGGGAAATGGCTGAGCGACTGGAGCAGCGCTGAATCAAATTTTTCCAGAAACTGTGAGAGACAGCCAGGTGGAAACCATTCGGAAGATTCAGATGGCTTTCGGTGAGGATACTCTGGGCGTCACACAGATTAAGGAGCATTACAACCAGATTAAAGACGGCCCACAGCGGCGGAGGGCGCGCCGCGCTCTGAGCGGCCATCGACAGGCTGAAACGACCAAATCATTTCCAAAGTGAACGCTGTGTTGATCCAGGACGTCATCTGACTACCAGAGAAATTGTGGAAGAGGTGGACATCAGCACTTTTGCGGCACATGCCACTGTTACAGTAGATTTTGTAATGAAAGACGTGCAGAGGAATTCGTGCGTCGGGACGGAGCCGCAATGGCGTACAACAAAAAGCACGTCCGTGTTGGAAACCATTTGGAAGATTCAGAAGGCTTTCGGTGGCTTTTCAGTCGAGTGAGTATCCGAGAAATTGTGTAACAGCTGGGCATGTCACAACTTGTCCTGTGAGACTTCCAACACGGACGAGGTTCACGGGGGCCTGCATGAGGCAGGGTAAACCCTGGACAGGACACCAGTCTGTCATCAAGCCACACATTTACAGACAAATACATCCACATATACGCACACCTATGATCAATTTAAAGCATCCAATTTACCTAAGTCGGAGGAAGCTGGAACACGTGGAGGGAACCCCCGCAAACATGGGGAGAACATGCAAACTCCCCACAGGAAGACCCCAGGTGGAAAATGATCCCATGACCTTTTTGCTGTGAGGCAACAGTGCTAACCACTGATCCACCATGCTGCCATATATATAATATGTGTGTGTGTGTGTGTGTGTGTGTGTGTGTGTGTGTGTGTGTGTGTGTGTGTGTGTGTGTGTGAGAGAGTAGGTGTGTATGTGTTTTTATCTTCCATGTGCTCCTCCTCCTGTGGTCTGTTGGTATGTGTGTGAATACATGTGTGAATGTGTGGATTAATCCTACATGTCTGTTGTGCATGGAGCACCCTCCCGTGTCCTGGGTGAGTGTGTATGTGTATGTGTATGAAGTGCTGTGTTGTCCTGTCGTCTACATGTGGGTGTCTCCATCTCGTTGTCATCTGTATGTGAACAGGGATGGGCGTGTGCTCATCCTTGATCTGTCATTGTCCTCTTCACCTGGCATCAGTGCTTGCCCTGTCCTCTGTCCCCCCCTGCTGCATGCAATTGCCAGGGTTACACCCGGTGGCTGTGTGCAGTGGTTGTCATTCTTTTGCATTGCCGAGGGTCCCGCCTCTCATGTTCTGTTATGTTTTCCTTGTATTCTTTGTGTCATTTATTTCTGCCCCTAGTGATTTAGTTAGGTGCTGTTTGTGTTTTTGTTATTTTACTTTCATCCTGGGGTTATGGCATTTCTGTTGCTTACCTGTTGTTTCTCCTTTGTGTTGTTTTTCTGTGACATTGTAGCCGAGCTGTCACAGTTTTATTTCCATGTTTGAACTCATGCTGATTTTGTTTTCCTCCACTGCTGATTGGTGTTTATTTAGGTCTCACATGCTGTTTTCATTCCTCCCTTGATGGATACACCTGTGTTCATTAGTTCAGTTTGTTATTTAAGCCACACCTTTGTTAATGTTCTTTGCCAGTTGATCACTTTAACTGTCCTCAATTTCCTGTGTCACATAACTCATCCAGTTTCTTCTGTTGTTCATTGACTAGAAAGTGCTTTCCCCTCGCTGTCATGTTTTGATAGTTGTTGTTGTTGTTGATTTTTTTTATTGTTATTCACCATTTGTTCATCACCTTGTCTCTTTCAGTGTTTTTTATTTGTTTTGTTTTTTGTTGTTTTATTCACCTTGGAGTTTCATGTCACTTTCATGATAGACTTTTAGTTGTATTGTTGTATTTTGGAGTGTCTGCTGTTATCACTGCCACACGTGGGATAATGAAACACCTGGCTTTTGCACCTTCCCTTTGTGTCTTGCTACCTGCATCTTGGGGTCCAATCCTCCTGCTTAGTGGTACCAAACCATAACACGATTGACTTGATTTTTCTGTACTTTCGGTCCTTCCCATTTTAAGTATTTTCTTTTAGTATAATGTCCATGTGTTGCACATCAAAATGTTCAGAACAATATCCGCATTCTGAATGTGAGGTGTATATGGATCTAGAACAATGTAAAGATACAATATGGCTCTAAGCTGAAAATATGTGTTTAGAAATTCTGTATGTCTTCAGTGATTTTACTTTTTTTCATGTAGAAGTGCTGTTTTGAGGGTGGCACTATGTTTGCGGACTACTCACAATTTTGGGCCCTATTTTCACTGGTAGTCCTTCGAACATTCAGGCCACATTTGGGAAAAATGCGCTAACATGTTGGGAGTACATTGTTATTCCAAGTGAAAAAATTGTTGCTAATTCATGTATTTTGTTCTGATTTTGCATCTCCATCTACTTCCTGACAGTCACAGCCCAGTAAGATACTACCCTTAGTACTTAGTTATGTTTGCTTGTCTCCTCTTATTCTGGTGTTGCTGAAAACACCAATCCCAATCATTAGACTTGGCCTTGATTTTGAATTCTGATTATTTACTTCAACTAATAAAGACTTTTCCTCTTACTCCTGCTGGCCTCTGTCTGCATTTTTGAGTTCAAAACTTCTGAAATCATGACAGTGATTTCTGTCCAAATCCAAATGACACACAAGGACCAGTGCATCTGTCCTGCATTTTTAAAACCAGCAACATTGTATTGCAAAATTTCAGCACAATAAGCAGCTCTGCAGGTTCATGCTGTGGGTGTGTCTGTAACACAAACCAACTGCTCCGACATGTGTGATTGCTGACACACTAGGGATGTTTTGTGTCATGAATTTTGTCCTATTTACTGAGGAATTGCCAATTATGTCTACTATGTTCACCCCTTTAGAGTTTGTGGTCTAAATGAGGAGTGTTCTGGTTTAAAATGTGCACTGCATCTGTTAGATAGTCTCAGCACTGTTGGCATCAGCAGCGTTTCTGTTTGTCTTTGGATTTTAATCTGTGCAGGAAGGTTGTAGAAATGTTTGACAGACTGTCTTGGTGCATTTGCATCAATTTGAACTCTTTTCCATTTACAACAAAAATGTCCCTTTCCAAGTCCACAAGGCATGCAAAGAAAGCTTCACAAATAGGATTTCAGGCTGCAGCAATTTCTGATGGATGCCACATTCCAAATGTGAAGCCACATTGGGGAAAGGTAGCATACAATAATAGCAGAAAATTCTATTCAGTAATCCAAAGGAGGCTGTTTGACAGCCAAACAGCAGCTGTCATGTCAGTATGGGCCATGCTTACAATGTGGCATCATGCTCATGTGTTTTGGTTATGACAGTTTGGGCTGTAGCTGGAAGGATATCCCGAGTCCCTCAGGCCAGCAGGAACTCATTGCTGCTTATGCTGCGTTTACACATAACGACGACAAGTCTCGAATGCCACGAAGTACACATTCTTGGCTGCTGATCACGAATGTGATGATTCGGGGCAGAGGTGTCAGGTGTCCTCAGGAACTGCTGCAACCTGTTACCACACATTACGATTAATGGCATGTGTTGCTGGAGAATTATCAGGAACCATTACACACGGTCAAGAATAGTGTTCCACGTTGTTGCGCGCTATTGAGCGTAACAGTGCATCGTTAAGTTCTGTCATGTTGTGAACGAGGTGAATTGTCGCCACACACACACCCATATTCATCCAACCGAATTCAGATCTCTCCAGTTTTTCAGAACTTTGGACTGCATGCATAGTTGGGCTCTGTGCCATGGAGTGGCGCAGAGAGGAGGAGGACAGAGCCAGATGTGTGGCTTCATGCGGCTCTCGTCTCGCGCATTTTCCCAAACATCAGGCACATGCAGCAGGTGGAACACCTGCAATAGCGCACTGAATAGCACTGAAATTAGACTTTTAGCCGACTTGGTGTCAGCAAGCAAAATGAATGCAGTGCAGCAGGGTTTAATTGTGCGCGCGCTTCTTCCTCCGCCGGACTGGAGGAGGTGCAGAGATGTCTGGCTGCACGTGAGTCTCCTCTCGCTCCTCTGGTTCCTCTGGCTCAGACTCGTTCTCCCGCTCATCAGTTACAACAGCAGGTGGAACACCTGCAGGAGCGTTCTGAGGAGCTTCAGCAGGAACTGTGGAATGACATTTGGAGCCGAGTTTAATTGTGCGCACGTGACAGAAAACTAGTTCATCATCGCGCGCAGTGAAATGTGACGCCGCGTTACAAGTCATGTCAAAACTTGACAGTTTCCGTGTCACTTCGTAATAATGCATGACAGTTTGGGCTCCAAGAACCATCACAGGAACCACTACGAACGTTGTCACATTCAATGTCACAAAAATAATTCATGCATTTATTTCCTCTAGGCTGGACTATTGTAATTCATTATTATCAGGTTGTCCTAAAAGTTCCCTGAAAAGCCTTCAGTTAATTCAAAATGCTGCAGCTAGAGTACTGATGGGGACTACAACCCCTTGCAAAAATTATGGAATCACCAGCCTCGGAGGATGTTCATTCAGTTGTTTAATTTTGTAGAAAAAAAGCAGATGACAGACATGACACAAAACTAAAGTCATTTCAAATGGCAACTTTCTGGCTTTAAGAAACACTATAAGAAATCAGGAAAAAATAATTGTGGCAGTCAGTAATGGTTATTTTTTTAGACCAAGCAGAGGGAAAAAAAATATGGAGTCACTCAATTCTGAGGAATAAATTATGGAATCACCCTGTAAATTTTCATCCCCAAAACTAATACCTGCATCAAATCAGATCTGCTCGTTAGTCTGCATCTAAAAAGAAGTGAACACACCTTGGAGAGCTGTTGCACCAAGTGGACTGACATGAATCATGGCTCCAACATGAGAGATGTCAATTGAAACAAAGGAGAGGATTATCAAACTCTTAAAAGAGGGTAAATCATCATGCAATGTTGCAAAAGATGTTGGTTGTTCACAGTCAGCTGTGTCTAAACTCTAGTTCAAATACAAACAACATGGGAAGGTTGTTAAAGGCAAACATACTGGTAGACCAAGGAAGACATCAAAGCGTCAAGACAGAAAACTTCGAAAATGCACAACAAAACAAATGAGGAAGGAATAGGAGGAAACTGGAGTCAACGTCTGTGACCGAACTGTAAGAAACCACCTAAAGGCAATGGGATTTACATACAGAAAAGCTAAATGAAAGCCATCATTAACAACTAAACAGAAAAAAACAAGGTTACAATGGGCTAAGGAAAAGCAATCGTGGACTGTGGATGACTGGATGAACGTCATATTCAGTGATGAATCTCGAATCTGCATTGGGCAAGGTGATGATGCTGGAACTTTTGTTTGGTGCCGTTCCAATGAGATTTATAAAGATGACTGCCTGAAGAGAACATGTAAATTTCCACAGTCATTGATGATATGGGGCTGCATGTCAGGTAAAGGCACTGGGGAGATGGCTGTCATTACATCATCAATAAATGCACAAGTTTACGTTGATATTTTGGACAATTGAAAGGATGTTTGGGGATGATGAAATCATTTTTCAAGATGATAATGCATCTTGCCATAGAGCGAAAACTGCGAAAACATTCCTTGCAAAAAGACACATAGGGTCAATGTCATGGCATAGGGTCAATGTCAATGAGCAGATCTGATTTGATGCAGGTGTTAGTTTGGGGGATGAAAATTTACAGGGTGATTCCATAATTTTTTCCTCAGAATTGAGTGATTCCATATTTTTTTCCTCTGCTTGGTCTAAAAAAGTAACCGTTACTGACTGCCACAATCTTTTTTTCTTGATTTCTTATAGTGTTTCTTAAAGCCAGAAAGTTGCCATTTGAAATTACTTTAGTTTTGTGTCATGTCTGTGATCTGCTTTTTTTTCTACAAAATTAAACAACTGAATGAACATCCTCCGAGGCCGGTGATTCCATAATTTTTGCCAGGGGTTGTAGAAGGAGAGAGCATATCTCACCCATATTGGCCTCTCTTCATTGGCTTCCTGTTAATTCTAGAATAGAATTTAAAAATCTTCTTCTTACTTATAAGGTTTTGAATAATCAGGTCCCATCTTATCGTAGGGACCTCATAGTACCATATCACCCCAATAGAGCGCTTCGCTCTCAGACTGTAGGCTTACTTGTAGTTCCTAGGGTTTGTAAGAGTAGAATGGGAGGCAGAGCCTTCAGCTTTCAGGCTCCTCTCCTCTGGAACCAGCTCACAGTTCGGATCAGGGAGACAGACACCCTCTCTACTTTTAAGATTAGGCTTAAAACTTTCCTTTTTGCTAAAGCTTATAGTTAGGGCTGGATCAGGTGACCCTGAACCATCCCTTAGTTATGCTGCTATAGACTTAGACTGCTGGGGGGGTTCCCATGATGCACTGTGTGTTTCTTTCTCTTTTTGCTCTGTATGCACCACTCTGCATTTAATCATTAGTGATTAATCTCTGCTCTCCTCCACAGCATGTCTTTTTCCTGATTCTCTCCCTCAGCCCCAACCAGTCCCAGCAAAGGACTGCCCCTCCCTGTGCCTGGTTCTGCTGGAGGTTTCTTCCTGTTAAGAGGGAGTTTTTCCCACGTTTTTTCCTTCCCACTGTCGCCAAGTGCTTGCTCACAGGGGGTCGTTTTGACCGTTGGAGTTTTTCCATAATTATTGTATGGCTTTGCCTTACAATATAAAGCGCCTTGGGGCAACTGTTTGTTGTGATTTGGCGCTATATAAATAAAATTGATTTGATTTGATTTGATTTGATTTGAGTGGATCAATACGCTCAGTTGCGACCTCTAGGACGTGAGGCGAAATGAGGGTGGTGTGTGACATTCGTGGAAGATTTTTTGACAGGCAAAAACATGCTCCACGAATATCAAGAATATCACACACCAACACGCACTATTAAGAAACCTATTCAGATGCGTTAAGTCTCTTTAATGATGTCAGGAATGTGTCACGAATGACAGAAAAATGACATTCGTAACGCGTCTTGGTTATGTGCAAACGCACCTTTATGAGCTACATAGGCATGATTGGAATTCTCTTAAAGGTAAAAATAAATAAACTGATATCAAAATCCTAGTTGGCCTTTTATACCTGAACAAATGTGGAAACAGCTTCACATAACAGGTTTTGGCTCAAAGAATAGAATCCTGTTCAACAGCAAGTTTAAAGTGCCAGAGTTTAAAGTGCAACTGGCATCATTTTCTGTCACTGATTCATATAATTTTGTGATAGTATGTGTTTTGTTCTGATGACAAAAATATTGACCGACTGGAATTGCGAACCTAGAATACATTATTTTGGTAATGTCTTACCCCTACAGTGGCAATGTTTGGTTTCACGAGGCCAAAGGCAACTGAAACATGACTATGTTAGTGTGACGTCAAAGAGCGACAGCAGCACGCTGACTGAGCTCTAATCAATGTCAATCCCCACAAGCAACTCTGAGGAAAACTGTCATTTTGTCAGTGTCTAAAAGATTGTATGAAAAAGTCACTTCAAAACATGAACAGAGAAGATAACGTGGCACTTATATGATGACCAGATGGCAGGTTTGAGACAAATTAATCTGACACAGACAACAATTGCAGCAAATATAATAGAGATTGATGCTGCTGGTGACAGAAAGAGGATTTCACATGATTTACACTGGCCTAATACAATCTCAATTCCAATGAAGTTGGGATGTTGTTTGTAAAATGTAAATAAAACAGAATACAATAATTTACAAATCCTCTTCAACCTATATTAAATTGACACCACAAAGACAAGATATTCAGTGTTCAAACTGATAAACTTTATTGTTTTTGTGCAAATATTTGCTCATTTTGAAATGGATGCCTGCAACACGTTTCAAAAAAGCTGGGACAGTGGTATGTTTACCACTGTGTTACATCACCTTTCCTTCTAACAACACTCAATAAGCATTTGGGAACTGAGGACACTCAGTGTGAGTGTCATGATTTGGTATAAAAGGAGCATCCCCAAAAGGCTCAACCGTTCACAAGCAAAGATGAGGATCATCACTTTGTGATCAACTCCATGAAAAAAAAAATAGTCCAACAGTTTAAGAACAATGTTTCTCAACAATCAACTGCAAGCAATTTATGGATTCCATCATCTACAGTCCATAATATAATCAAAAGATTCAGAGAATCTCGAGAACGTTCTACACATAAGCGGCAAGGCCGAAAACCAACATTGAATGCCCGTGACCTTCGATCCCTCAGGCGGCACTGCATTAAAAAGAAACATCATTGTGTAAAGGATCTTATTGCGTGGGCTAAACAACACTTCAGAAAAACATTGTCAGTTAACGCAGTTCGTCGCTACATCTACAAGTGCAAGTTAAAACTCTACCATACAAAGCGAATGCCATACATCAACAACATCCAGAAAAGCTGCCGCCTTCTCTGTGCCCAAGTTCATTTGAAATGGACAGACACAAAGTGGAACCATGTGCTATGGTTTCATGAGTCCACATTTCTAATTGTTTTTGGAAATCATGTATGTCGTGTCCACCAGACAAAAGAGGAAAAAGGCCATTCAGATTGCTACCAGTGCAAAGTTCAAAAGCCAGCATCTGTGATGGTATAAAGGTATGTTAGTGCCCATGGCATTGGCAACTTACACATCTGTGATGGCATCATCAATGCTGAAAGGTACATCCAGGTTTTGGAGCAACACATGCTGTCATCCAAGCAACGTCTGTTTCAGGGACGTCCCTGCTTATTTCACCAAGACAATGCCAAGCCACATTCTGCATGTGTTACAACAGTGTGGCTTTGTAGTAAAAGAGTGATGGTAGTCACCCAGCCGGGAAAGCAGGCCGGCTGGGTGACTGTGAGGAGGAAGCGTAGTCCTAAACACAAGCCCCCTGTACACCACCAACCCGTTCACATTTCTAACCGTTTTTCCCAACTCGGTGACACACCCGCCGAGGAACAAACTCTGGTTATTGGCGACTCTGTTTTGAGAAATGTGAAGTTAGCGACACCAGCAACCATAGTCAATTGTCTTCCGGGGGCCAGAGCAGGCGACATTGAAGGAAATTTGAAACTGCTGGCTAAGGCTAAGCATTAATTCGGTAAAATTGTAATTCACGTCGGCAGTAATGACACCCGGTTACGCCAATCGGAGGTCACTAAAATTAACATTGAATCGGTGTGTAACTTTGCAAAAACAATGTCGGACTCTGTAGTTTTCTCTGGGCCCCTCCCCAATCGGACCGGGAGTGACATGTTTAGCCGCATGTTCTCCTTGAATTGCTGGCTGTCTGAGTGGTGTCCAAAAATGAGGTGGGCTTCATAGATAATTGGTAAAGCTTCTGGGGAAAACCTGGTCTTCTTAGGAGAGATGGCATCCATCCCAATTTGGATGGAGCAGCTCTCATCTCTAGAAATCTGGCCAATTTTATTAAACCCTCCAAACCGTGACTACCCAGGGTTGGGACCAGGAAGCAGAGTTGTAGTCTTACACACCTCTCTGCAGCTTCTCTCCCCCTGCCATCCCCCCAATACACCATCACCGTAGAGACGGTGCCTGCTCCCAGACCACCATTTTGGGGGGCATACAATCTGTGATGGCATGGGGGTAAGTTGCCCATCGCATGGGCAACTTACACATCTGTGATGGCACTATCAATGCTGAAAGATACATCCAGGTTTTGGAGCAACCCATGCTGCCATCCAAGCAACGTCTTTTTCAGGGACGTCCCTACTTATTTCAGCAAGGCAATGCCAAGCCACATTCTGCACGTGTTACAACAGCTTGGCTGCATAGTAAAAGAGTGCGGGTACAAGACTAGCCTGACTGCAGTCCAGACCTGTCACCCATTGAAAATATGTGGCGCATTATGAAGAGCAAAATATGACAACGGAGACCCCGGACTGTTGAACAACTGAAGTCAAGCAAGAATGGAAAAGAATTCCACCTACAAAGATTCAACAATTAATGTCCTCAGTTCCCAAATGCTTATTGAGTGTTGTTAGAAGGAAAGGTAATGTAACACAGTGGTAAACATACCACTGTCCCAGCTTTTTTGAAACATGTTGCAGGCATCCATTTCAAAATGAGCAAATATTTGCACCAAAACAATAACGTTTATCAGTTTGAACATGGAATATCTTGTCTTTGTGGTGTATTCAATTGAATATAGGTTGAAGAGGATTTTTTTATTTACATTTTTCACAATGTCCCAACTTCGTTGGAATTGGGGTTATAACAATAAATGGTCATTTGCCAAAATAAATGTAACACCAGACTGGTTCACACGCACAGAGAATGTTTATTTCATTTTCTTTCAACACATTAATCCTTTTCAATAAATAAAGCTCGAGTTACAGGAAATACAGTACTGAGGTGCACAGAAAGCCGGTGAACCAGTGCCATGCTATTCTGTCCAACTGGGGACAGTGGGGATCTGCCAGCCTGAACAGCACATCTGTCTCCGGCTCTCTGCGTTGACACCACAGGCTGAGTGTTTGTGCTCAAAGCCAATGTATCAAATATCAGACAGCTTCCTCCAGAGGACAGAGTGTGCTCTGAATGCAGCAACCAGAGTTGCGCACCATTGCAAACAAACTGCAGCCGTAGGGGACCAACAGGTGTGACTTGGTCTAATTTTGATCAATGGGCAAGTCAGAGCCCAGCACACGAGGTCTGTGCATAATCTGACCTCAATCCTTTGTTTGTTTGTTTGTTTTTCTTTGGTCTCTCTCTCAACTGAATGTGCATATGTAAAAAAATAAATTGTTTTCCATGGCTTTTCACTTCTGAGATGTTATTTCAGTTGGAATCCCCAGGACACAGTTTCCTCTTTGCCTGGGTAAAAATAGCAGCCAGTACATCTGCATTTAACACATTTTCAGGTCATGTTTACTCCCATTTTAGAATAAAGCATGCATTCTTCCAAACAGTGGTCAGAAAAAATGCATGGTCCAACGTAAATCCTTTTATAGCTCTCCCACATTCAGTGTTCAGAGGTCCAGTGTCTGTGATTCCAAGTGGGAGTAAAGTGAAGAATTCCTAGAGTGACACATGTGCCTCATGGCTTCAACAGGAAGTTGTAAAGTGAAATTTCTACAGGAAAATTCAAAACTTCAACAAATTGTCCATTCATAGTGGGACACTTATTTGGGACTTTTTACATTATGTACAATCTTGTTATGTAAAGCATAACAATCAATGTCAGTTGCACTTTAAACTTCTTTGTGTCAAGCACGGGGGAGCAGAGAGTGTGTGCCAATTACAGGGGCATCACACAACTCAACCTCCCTAGTAAAATCTACTCCAGGGTGCTGGAAAGGAGGGTTCGGCCAATAGACAAACATCTGATGAAGAGGAACCATACAGGTTCTGTCCTGGCCGTGGAAGAACCGATCAACTCTTCACTCTCACAAGGATCCTGGAGGGTGCCTGGGAGTATGCCCAGCCACTCTACATGTGTTTTGTGGACTTGGAGAAGGTGTATGATCGGGTACCATAGGAGATACTGTGGGAAGTGCTGTGGGAGTATGAAGTGAGGGGGTCCCTTCTCAGGGTCATCCAATCTCTGTACTCACAAAGCGAGAGCTGTGTTTGCATTTTCAGCAGTAAGTGCAACTTGTTTTCGGTGGGGGTTGGCCTCTGACAAGACTGCGCCTTGTCACCAATCTTGTTTGTGATTTTCATGGACGGGATATCAAGGAGTAGTTGGGGGAAGGAAGGTCTTCAGCTTGGTGGGCTCAGGGTCTCATCACTGTTTTTTTTTTTTTTCATATTATGTAGTCCTGTTGACTTCATTGACCTGTGATCTCCAGCACTCACTGGGTCAGTTCACAGCCAAGTGTGAAGCGGTTGGGTTGAAGATCAGCACCTCGAAATCCGAGGCCATGGTTCTCAGCAGGAAACCGATGGATTGCCTACTTCTAGTAAGGAATGAGGTCTTGACCAAAGTGAAGCAGTTCAAGTATCTCAGGGTCTTATTCATGAGTGAAATGATAATGGAGCGTGACATTGGCCGGACAATCAGCACAGCAGGGGCGGTATTGCATTCACTCTACCGTACTGTAGTGATGAAAAGGGAGCTGAGCCAAAAGGTGAAGCTCATGATCTACTGCTCAATCTTACTCTCACCTATGGTCATGAGGGTGGGGTCATGACTGAAAGAACTCGATCATAGGTGCAAGTAGTCAAAATGGGTTCAGTCAGGAGGGTGTGTGGTGTCTCCTTTACAGATAGGGCAAGAAGCTCGGTCATTTGTGGGGAGCTCGGAATAGAGCTGCTGCTCCTACATGTTGAGAAACGCCAGCTGAGGTGGTTCGGGCATCTGGTATGAATGCCCCCTGGGCACCTCCCTAGGGAGGTGTTCCAGGCACAGCCAGCTGGGAGAAGACCCCAGGGAGGACCCAGGACTAAGTGGAGAGATTATATTGCTACACTGGCCTGGGAACTACTTGGTATCCCCAAGTCAGAGGGGGTCAATGTGGCCCAGGAAAGGGAAGATTGGTGGCCTCTGTTGGAGCTGTTGCTCCTACAACCTTATCCCGTATAAACGGTTGAAGATGTATGTATATATGTATGTATCAAGCACAGATTATTGAGTCAAAGGGCATCCACAGCCACAGAAACCAAGAACTGTGTACAGCTTTGCAATTCTATGCACACAATTTCCAACAGTGTGGGCAGGGGTTATGAATCTGGGGGGATAGGTTACACACTGGTATTTTAGTTGTTTCACCTGAGCCAAGGGGGTATCATGCAACACCACATGCTCTGCTGTGTACTTCATTTGATCTCCACTGATACATGAAATAGTTGTAGTATGCAAACTTCTTTGTTCTGTGCCCATTGCAACGTGATTTGACTATCATATATGTTCAACATCAACCAGGGACACCAGAGTAAACCCAAAAGCTTATAGGCTTCTGAGCTAAAAATGTGCTGTGATTCCAGATGTACAATCAATCAATCAATCAATCAATTTTTTTATATAGCGCCAAATCACAACAAACAGTTGCCCCAAGGCGCTTTATATTGTAAGGCAAGGCCATACAATAATTATGTAAAACCCCAACGGTCAAAACGACCCCCTGTGAGCAAGCACTTGGCTACAGTGGAAAGGAAAAACTCCCTTTTAACAGGAAGAAACCTCCAGCAGAACCAGGCTCAGGGAGGGGCAGTCTTCTGCTGGGACTGGTTGGGGCTGAGGGAGAGAACCAGGAAAAAGACATGCTGTGGAGGGGAGCAGAGATCGATCACTAATGATTAAATGCAGAGTGGTGCATACAGAGCAAAAAGAGAAAGAAACAGTGCATCATGGGAACCCCCCAGCAGTCTACGTCTATAGCAGCATAACTAAGGGATGGTTCAGGGTCACCTGATCCAGCCCTAACTATAAGCTTTAGCAAAAAGGAAAGTTTTAAGCCTAATCTTAAAAGTAGAGAGGGTGTCTGTCTCCCTGATCTGAATTGGGAGCTGGTTCCACAGGAGAGGAGCCTGAAAGCTGAAGGCTCTGCCTCCCATTCTACTCTTACAAACCCTAGGAACTACAAGTAAGCCTGCAGTCTGAGAGCGAAGCGCTCTATTGGGGTGATATGGTACTACGAGGTCCCTAAGATAAGATGGGACCTGATTATTCAAAACCTTATAAGTAAGAAGAAGAATTTTAAATTCTATTCTAGAATTAACAGGAAGCCAATGAAAAGAGGCCAATATGGGTGAGATATGCTCTCTCCTTCTAGTCCCCGTCAGTACTCTAGCTGCAGCATTGTGAATTAACTGAAGGCTTTTTAGGGAACTTTTAGGACAACCTGATAATAATGAATTACAATAGTCCAGCCTAGAGGAAATAAATGCATGAATTAGTTTTTCAGCATCACTCTGAGACAAGACCTTTCTGATTTTAGAGATATTGCGTAAATGCAAAAAAGCAGTCCTACATATTTGTTTAATATGCGCTTTGAATGACATATCCTGATCAAAAATGACTCCAAGATTTCTCACAGTATTACTAGAGGTCAGGGTAATGCCAACCAGAGTAAGGATCTGGTTAGACACCATGTTTCTAAGATTTGTGGGGCCAAGTACAATAACTTCAGTTTTATCTGAGTTTAAAAGCAGGAAATTAGAGGTCATCCATGTCTTTATGTCTGTAAGACAATCCTGCAGTTTAGCTAATTGGTGTGTGTCCTCTGGCTTCATGGATAGATAAAGCTGGGTATCATCTGCGTAACAATGAAAATTTAAGCAATACCGTCTAATAATACTGCCTAAGGGAAGCATGTATAAAGTGAATAAAATTGGTCCTAGCACAGAACCTTGTGGAACTCCATAATTAACTTTAGTCTGTGAAGAAGATTCCCCATTTACATGAACAAATTGTAATCTATTAGACAAATATGATTCAAACCATCGCAGCACAGTGCCTTTAATACCTATGGCATGCTCTAATCTCTGTAATAAAATTTTATGGTCAACAGTATCAAAAGCAGCACTGAGGTCTAACAGAACAAGCACAGAGATGAGTCCACTGTCCGAGGCCATAAGAAGATCATTTGTAACCTTCACTAATGCTGTTTCTGTACTATGATGAATTCTAAAACCTGACTGAAACTCTTCAAATAGACCATTCCTCTGCAGATGATCAGTTAGCTGTTTTACAACTACCCTTTCAAGAATTTTTGAGAGAAAAGGAAGGTTGGAGATTGGCCTATAATTAGCTAAGATAGCTGGGTCAAGTGATGGCTTTTTAAGTAATGGTTTAATTACTGCCACCTTAAAAGCCTGTGGTACATAGCCAACTAACAAAGATAGATTGATCATATTTAAGATCGAAGCATTAAATAATGGTAGGGCTTCCTTGAGCAGCCTGGTAGGAATGGGGTCTAATAAACATGTTGATGGTTTGGATGAAGTAACTAATGAAAATAACTCAGACAGAACAATCGGAGAGAAAGAGTCTAACCAAATACCGGCATCACTGAAAGCAGCCAAAGATAACGATACGTCTTTGGGATGGTTATGAGTAATTTTTTCTCTAATAGTTAAAATTTTGTTAGCAAAGAAAGTCATGAAGTCATTACTAGTTAAAGTTAATGGAATACTCAGCTCAATAGAGCTCTGACTCTTTGTCAGCCTGGCTACAGTGCTGAAAAGAAACCTGGGGTTGTTCTTATTTTCTTCAATTAGTGATGAGTAGAAAGATGTCCTAGCTTTACGGAGGGCTTTTTATAGAGCAACAGACTCTTTTTCCAGGCTAAGTGAAGATCTTCTAAATTAGTGAGATGCCATTTCCTCTCCAACTTACGGGTTATCTGCTTTAAGCTACGAGTTTGTGAGTTATACCACGGAGTCAGGCACTTCTGATTTAAAGCTCTCTTTTTAGAGGAGCTACAGCATCCAAAGTTGTCTTCAATGAGGATGTAAAACTATTGACGAGATACTCTATCTCACTTACAGAGTTTAGGTAGCTACTCTGCACTGTGTTGGTATATGGCATTAGAGAACATAAAGAAGGAATCATATCCTTAAACCTAGTTACAGCGCTTTCTGAAAGACTTCTAGTGTAATGAAACTTATTCCCCACTGCTGGGTAGTCCATCAGAGTAAATGTAAATGTTATTAAGAAATGATCAGACAGAAGGGAGTTTTCAGGGAATACTGTTAAGTCTTCTATTTCCATACCATAAGTCAGAACAAGATCTAAGATATGATTAAAGTGGTGGGTGGACTCATTTACTTTTTGAGCAAAGCCAATAGAGTCTAATAATAGATTAAATGCAGTGTTGAGGCTGTCATTCTCAGCATCTGTGTGGATGTTAAAATCGCCCACTATAATTATCTTATCTGAGCTAAGCACTAAGTCAGACAAAAGGTCTGAAAATTCACAGAGAAACTCACAGTAACGACCAGGTGGACGATAGATAATAACAAATAAAACTGGTTTTTGGGACTTCCAATTTGGATGGGCAAGACTAAGAGTCAAGCTTTCAAATGAATTAAAGCTCTGTCTGGGTTTTTGATTAATTAATAAGATGGAATAGAAGATTGCTGCTAATCCTCCGCCCCGGCCCGTGCTACGAGCATTCTGACAGTTAGTGTGACTCGGGGGTGTTGACTCATTTAAACTAACATATTCATCCTGCTGTAACCAGGTTTCTGTAAGGTAGAATAAATCAATATGTTGATCAATTATTATATCATTTACTAACAGGGACTTAGAAGAGAGAGACCTAATGTTTAATAGACCACATTTAACTGTTTTAGTCTGTGGTGCAGTTGAAGGTGCTATATTATTTTTTCTTTTGAATTTTTATGCTTAAATAGATTTTTACTGGTTATTGGTGGTCTGGGAGCAGGCACCGTCTCTACGGGGATGGGGTAATGAGGGGATGGCAGGGGGAGAGAAGCTGCAGAGAGGTGTGTAAGACTACAACTCTGCTTCCTGGTCCCAACCCTGGATAGTCACGGTTTGGAGGATTTAAGAAAATTGGCCAGATTTCTAGAAATGAGAGCTGCTCCATCCAAAGTGGGATGGATGCCGTCTCTCCTAACAAGACCAGGTTTTCCCCAGAAGCTTTGCCAATTATCTATGAAGCCCACCTCATTTTTTGGACACCACTCAGACAGCCAGCAATTCAAGGAGAACATGCGGCTAAACATGTCACTCCCGGTCTGATTGGGGAGGGGCCCAGAGAAAACTACAGAGTCCGACATTGTTTTTGCAAAGTTACACACCGATTTAATGTTAATTTTAGTGACCTCCGATTGGCGTAACCGGGTGTCATTACTGCCGACGTGAATTACAATCTTAACAAATTTACGCTTAGCCTTAGCCAGCAGTTTCAAATTTCCTTCAATGTTGCCTGCTCTGGCCCCCGGAAGACAATTGACTATGGTTGCTGGTGTCGCTAACTTCATATTTCGCAAAACAGAGTCGCCAATAACCAGAGTTTGATCCTCGGCGGATGTGTCGTCGAGTGGGGAAAAACGGTTAGAGATGTGAACGGGTTGGTGGTGTACACGGGGCTTCTGTTTAGGGCTACGCTTCCTCCTCACAGTCACCCATTCAGCCTGCTTTCCCGGCTGCTCGGGATCTGCCAGGGGGTAACTAACGGCGGCTAAGCTACCTTGATCCGCACCGACTACAGGGGCCTGGCTAGCTGTAGAATTTTCAACGGTGCGGAGCTGAGTCTCCAATTCGCCCAGCCTGGCCTCCAAAGCTACGAATAAGCTACACTTATTACAAGTACCGTTACTGGTAAAGGAGGCCGAGGAATAACTAAACATTTCACACCCAGAGCAGAAAAGTGCGGGAGAGACAGGAGAAGCCGCCATGCTAAATCGGCTAAGAGGTAGTAGCTACGCTAAGCTAGCGGATTCCTAAAAACACGCAAAGTGAATACTGTGTAAATAATTTAGAGGTGATTCATCAGAAGGAGTGCTTTAGTTAAGGCACGTAAAGATTACACTGGGAAACAAATCGTAATCTAGATAACTAAATCAATCTAACTGCGCAGATTAAACAGCTAACAGATACAGAAAAACACTGCTGTGCTCCGGAACAGGAAGTGATACAATACCGCAGTGAGAGCCAACCACCAGTAGAGGCAAGCAAGAGTAAAAAAAACCACACTCAGCAAAACAACTTTGAGAGTGAGTATCAAGACACACTGTATAGACACTCTTCACATTGCACTGGCCTTGTTCATCAGGTTAGTATTTTCACTTGGAAACTTTGGTCTCCCTCATTTGCCTCCCTTTCTCATTCTTCACCTGAAGCCACATGTACAAAGACTGACGTAGATTTTCTCCTGAAACATGACCTACGCTAAAATCCAGAAGTTTTCTTATGCACAAAAAATAAAGATGTATCAAATTTTGTGTACGCACTGAACCAAGCATGTTCCTTTTGTACATCCCAATCAATATGGAATTGAGCGTGCGAGCAGAAGAACCAAACTCTTTCCTCTCCAGGCCCCTATTTAAATATGGAAATGGATTTAAATAGGCCCTGAGACCTGGATTCACCTCTCTGTCCAATCATTCCACATGAACGTATTCTTTTGGCTGCTGCTATTAGGGGTTGCCACATCAGATCAATCGTTTCCAACTCACCCTGTCCTCTGTTACATGAACCACCAGCATGTACTCCCTCAACACATCAATAAACTTCCTCTTTGGCCAGTTAACCACCGGCATTTAAACTCATCTGCTTTCACCACTTCTACTCCTTGTAACAGCACTATTCCAGTGGGCTCCCTCTCATTCACACACATCCTCAAAATTGTTCTTACAGACTTTCATTCCCCTTCTCTCCAGAGCATATCTCCACCTATCCAGGCTAGATTCAGCCTACTGTCTATTCTCATTACTGATCACAGTGACTACGTTTACATGCCGTTAATATTCGGGTTAAGGTCAATATTCCAGTTTCTGAATCATTAGGAATAACCGTTTACAAGCTTAAGCAGACAGAGTTACTCCTGTATACATGGTCATTGGTATCATTTGGAATATCCCCATCTAAACAGCAATGCACGTCTTCCACCGGTGCTTGATTTGGTCTGGCGTTTGTGCAAATCCTGCTTTGTGTAATCCTGCTTTGTGTAAAACCCCTCACTACACACTTTTCTCAAACAGGCATTAACATTTTTCTCACTTTTCTCTTCTGCGGGCTGCCTCCGCATCAAAACAGCAAGCGTAGTCTCTGGACCTGTTGCCAGATTTGGCGCAGCTCCGCACAGCAGAGAGGGGGGCGGTGTGAGTGGCCCGCTGCAGCGTTTACCGAGCCCGCAGACTCAGTAAGCGCATCAGAGGCAGTGAGAGCAACTGCGGTGATATGCCAACCGGTGCCGCGACCAGCCCGCCTGATAAGGACGCAGAACACAATGCGCTGTTTATCTCTGCTTCTGTGGTGTCCGGTGGGTTGCACGCCCCGCGTACAAGTAGTTGCCGTACTCAAAAGACAAGATTCCTTGCTGATAGGACATGCGAAGAACACAAAATAATGTTCCTTTCTATGGGGATATCCCGATACGCGTTTATATGACCTGATATTCGGGTTAGAAAAGGAGTAACCCAGGGGTCTTATTCTGGTTTTTGAAAACCGGAATATGAGCATATTCGGGTTTTTGCGGGTGTTTACATGGCCATGCGCAACCGGGTTATTGCTAATATTCTGGTTATGAAAGGGTTATTGGCTGCATGTAAACGTAGTCAATGTCACCTGCAAACATCATACGCCATGAAGATTCCAGTTTGATCTCTTCTGTCAACCTGTCCATCACCATAACAAACAAAAAAGGACTCAGAGTTGATCCTTGGTGTAATCCAAGCAACACTTTGAATGAGTCTGTCATTCCTACTGCGCATCTCACCATTGTCACACTATTCTTGTACATGCCCTGCACTGCCTTCACATACTTCTCTGCCAATCCAGACTTCATCATACAATACCAGAACTCTTATTTTGGCACCCTATCATAAGCTTTCTCAAAATCCACAAACATAATGTAATACCTTCTGGCCTTCTCTATACTTCTCCATCAGGTTTTTCAGAGCAAACATTGCAACTCTTTCTCAGCATGAAACCACATTGTTGATCACAGATCTTCACCTGTTTTATATATATATATATATATATATATATATATATATATATATATATATATATATATATATATATATATATATATATATATATATATTTATATATACATTATACCAAATGTGAGCTACAGCTAAATGGAGATGGAATCCACGGAGCAGATGATTAGAGACCCTACAAGGCTTATAACAAATGTGGGAGTGGAATCTATTAGTTTAGTGGGGAGATTAGTGCAGAAAATCCACTATGGTGATAGTGCAGTTTATCTGCCAGGGAGGGAAATTCATCAAGTTGTGGCCTGTTTCCGTAGACATGTCCATAAAAATCATAGAGGGATATGCTTTGCAAACTTAATACCCATTACTAAACTGAATGACGATGAAATTGAGGATGGCCCATTGGCTGTTCCAGCAATATCAAATATTTTGTGTCTGCTACCTACAACCTGGGTGGAATGTCTCAAACCAAAACCTACTTTCAGGAATCTCATGTATGCTACGACACCTACATCCAAACAGTCCAACTGTCAACCCCACTGAGGTCCTTAGTGTTGTGTGGGCCGCTGAAGAGGAGGTACTGCTGGCCCACCACCACCAGAGGGCGCCCTGCCTGGAGTGCGGGCTCCAGGCACCAGAGGGCGCCGCCGCCTCACGGGAGCAGCCTCGGTGACAGCTGTCACCCATCACCTGAGACAGCTGACGGCAATCATCAGTGGGGTATATCAGCAGGACGGCATCTCCACCTCATTGCCGAGATATCGTTCTACCTGGAAGGTAATATTCTCAGCTGACTGCTTGACAGTAACCTTTTGTGACTTTTGTGAGTGATAACAGACCTTTTTTCCAACGAGAGGTGGAGGTAGCTTTCCTGCCGTGTGGATTACTGGGTGCAAACGCGCCCACCTTTAATTGTGTTTTTGTTCCTCGCCAGCAGTACCAGGTCCGACACGCGGAGGCAGTGGCCACCTGGGAGTTCGGGACTTGGCGGCTCCAGTATACCCGGGGTCCTGTGGCGGAGGAAGCCGTGTGGTACCGGTCTTACCTTGGAGAGGCGTCTCCTATCTTCGAGCCTGCCCACACGACACTTTTGTAAATTGACTGTTGTCCATTTCTGTGATTGGTTGTATTCGTTGTGCACATTCACAACAGTAAAGCGTTGTTATTTGACTTACTCCATTGTCCGTTCATTTTAGCCCCCTGACAGCCCTGACCTCACCAAAAGTCCCCTTCACCTGGTCGGATCGTTGCGATGCCGCGTTCAAGGAGTTGAATCGGCGCTTCTCGTCTGCACCCGTTCTGGTGCAGCCCGATCCTAGCCGCCAGTTAGTGGTTGAAGTGGACGCCTCGGACTCAGGGATAGGAGCTGTGCTGTCCCAGAGTGGGAAGACCGATAAGGTCCTTCATCCGTGTGCCTATTTTTCCCGCAGGTTGACCCCGGCTGAACGGAACTATGACGTCGGCAACCGAGAACTCCTAGCGGTGAAAGAGGCTCTTGAAGAGTGGAGACACCTGTTGGAGGGAACGTCCGTGCCGTTCACGGTTTTCACTGACCACCGGAACCTGGAATATATCAGGACCGCCAAGCGGCTGAATCCCAGGCAAGCCCGCTGGTCACTGTTCTTCGGCCGTTTTGACTTCCGCATTACCTACCGGCCCGGGACCAAGAACCAGAAGTCGGATGCCTTGTCCCGGGTACACGAAGACAAGGTCAAAGCGGAGTTGTCGGATCCACCGGAACCCATCATCCCGGAGTCCACTATCGTGGCCACCCTCACCTGGGACGTAGAGAGAACCGTCCGGGAGGCCCTGGCACGGAGCCCGGACCCCGGGACTGGACCAAAGAACAGACTGTACGTCCCACCAGAGGCTAGGGCTGCAGTCCTGGACTTCTGTCACGGCTCCAAGCTCTCCTGTCATCCAGGGGTGCGAAGAACCGTGGCAGTTGTCCGGCAGCGCTTCTGGTGGGCGTCCCTGGAGGCCGACGTCCGGGACTACATCCAGGCCTGTACCACCTGTGCCAGGGGCAAGGCCGACCATCGCAAGGCTCCGGGACTGCTACAGCCGCTGCCCGTGCCTCATCGCCCCTGGTCCCACATCGGCCTGGATTTTGTCACGGGCCTCCCGCCGTCCCAGGGCAACACCGTGATCCTCACGATAGTGGACCGATTCTCCAAGGCGGCCCACTTCGTGGCCCTCCCGAAGCTCCCAACGGCCCAGGAGACAGCGGACCTCCTGGTCCACCACGTCGTCCGCCTGCATGGGATACCATCAGACATCGTCTCCGATCGCGGTCCCCAGTTCTCCTCGCATGTCTGGAGGAGCTTTTGCCGGGAGCTGGGGGCCACGGTCAGTCTCTCGTCCGGGTATCACCCCCAGACCAACGGGCAAGCAGAGCGGGCCAATCAAGAAATGGAGCAAACACTGCGTTGTGTGACAGCCGCGCACCCGGCGGCCTGGAGTACTCATCTGGCCTGGATCGAGTACGCCCACAACAGTCAAGTGTCATCAGCCACCGGCCTCTCCCCCTTTGAGGTGTGTTTGGGGTATCAGCCCCCGTTGTTCCCGGTGGTTGAG
This sequence comes from Thalassophryne amazonica, assembly GCF_902500255.1. Lineage (NCBI taxonomy): Eukaryota > Metazoa > Chordata > Actinopteri > Batrachoidiformes > Batrachoididae > Thalassophryne > Thalassophryne amazonica. The sequence goes on from NC_047113.1 coordinate 103,858,697, forward strand.
GGAGAGGTCGGTGTGCCCTCGGTCCAGGCCCACCTGCGGAGGTGCCGTCGGGTGTGGCGTGCCGCCCGTTCTGCTTTGTTGAGGGCCCGGATGAGGGCGAAGACCCATGCAGACCGGCGGCGGACCCCGGCCCCTACGTATCGCCCCGGGCAGGAAGTGTGGTTGTCCACAAAGGACATCCCACTACAAGTGGCCTCCCCCAAACTACAGGACAGGTACATAGGACCGTTTAAAATCCTCAAGGTCATCAATCCCGCCGCAGTGAGGCTTCAGCTTCCAGCCTCACTGCGGATCCATCCAGTGTTCCATGTGTCGAAAATCAAGCCCCATCACACCTCGCCCCTCTGTACACCCGGTCCGGCGCCACCTCCTGCCCGGATCATCGATGGCGAGCCGGCTTGGACAGTGCGCCGGTTGTTGGACGTCCGACGGATGGGCCGGGGCTTTCAATATCTGGTGGACTGGGAGGGGTACGGCCCTGAAGAACGCTCCTGGGTGAAGAGGAGCTTCATCCTGGACCCGGCCCTCCTGGCCGACTTCTACCGTCGCCACCCGGACAAGCCCGGTCGGGCGCCAGGAGGCGCCCGTTGAGGGGGGGGTCCTGTTGTGTGGGCCGCTGAAGAGGAGGTACTGCTGGCCCACCACCACCAGAGGGCGCCCTGCCTGGAGTGCGGGCTCCAGGCACCAGAGGGCGCCGCCGCCTCACGGGAGCAGCCTCGGTGACAGCTGTCACCCATCACCTGAGACAGCTGACGGCAATCATCAGTGGGGTATATCAGCAGGACGGCATCTCCACCTCATTGCCGAGATATCGTTCTACCTGGAAGGTAATATTCTCAGCTGACTGCTTGACAGTAACCTTTTGTGACTTTTGTGAGTGATAACAGACCTTTTTTCCAACGAGAGGTGGAGGTAGCTTTCCTGCCGTGTGGATTACTGGGTGCAAACGCGCCCACCTTTAATTGTGTTTTTGTTCCTCGCCAGCAGTACCAGGTCCGACACGCGGAGGCAGTGGCCACCTGGGAGTTCGGGACTTGGCGGCTCCAGTATACCCGGGGTCCTGTGGCGGAGGAAGCCGTGTGGTACCGGTCTTACCTTGGAGAGGCGTCTCCTATCTTCGAGCCTGCCCACACGACACTTTTGTAAATTGACTGTTGTCCATTTCTGTGATTGGTTGTATTCGTTGTGCACATTCACAACAGTAAAGCGTTGTTATTTGACTTACTCCATTGTCCGTTCATTTGCGCCCCCTGTTGTGGGTCCGTGTTCCTACACTTTCCCAACACTTAGTCTGGGTCTCATTAACATAAGATCACTGTCCTTAAAATCGTTGCTGAATATGGATCATCACTTAGATATGACTGGGTTATGTGAAACCTGGCTTAAACCTACAGCTGTCCTCCCCTTAAATGAGGCCTGCCCATGGGTTACACATTTAGTCACGTCCCTTGTGAAGCAAAGAAAGGTGGGATTGTGGCTCATATTTATAAATCTAGGTTTAACTTATTAGCTGTTGGGGGTCACAAATATAACTCGTTTGAGCATCTGATTCTACGCTCTGCCCATGATGCTACGTATTGTCAAGGTCAGAAGAATAAAAATCAGCCGTATTATTTTGTCACTGTATATAGGCCCCCAGGCCCATATTCTTAATTCTTAGGTGAATTTGGTGCGTTCATCTCTAACTTGTCAACTAGTGCAGATAACATTCTGATTATTGGTGACTTTAACATTCATATAAATAAGCCTTCGGATGCCCATTGCAAATCATTTTGGAAATTTGTATTTGCATTAGAATTTCAGCAATGCATTCAGGACTCAACGCACATTAGTGGAAATACCCTGGATTTGGTTCTTGCATGTGCTATTTCTGTCACGAATACTGACATCATGCTTCTTGCATCAGTGGTCTCTGGTCACTCACTTATTAGGTTTACAGTTTTGCTGCCGTGTTTAGTGGAACAACAGCCTTATTTATCACTACGGCGATGCATCAGCTCCTCAACTATGACTGAACTCGAAGCTAGACTGCCTGATATCTTAGCTTCACATTTGGAAAAAAGCCCAATCAGTAGACAGCCTTGTGGATAGTTTAAATTCAGCGCTCAAAACTAGACTCAATTGCACCACCTTTATTAAAACCATGCCCCCCCAAAACACAGTCACCTTGGCTCAGTGATCTAGAAGTCTAGAACAGAAATGCCGTGGTTCAGAATTAGAAGTATTTCACCTTGCGTGGCGTGATGCTATCTTAGACTATAAGCATGCACTGCTGACTACAAAGTGGACCTATTACTTGATTTGATCAACAAAAACAAGCGTAACTCAAAGTTCTTGTTCAACACAGTGGCAACATTTATTCATGGACAACCACCTGTAAGTCACTCTCCTCTTACAGCACTGACACTGAAATTTCCCCATTGAGGGATGAATAAAGGCTTTTCTTATCTTATCTATACAAAAAGCACAACCTGCTTATTTGATCCTATACCAACAAACCTGTTTAAGGATCTGTGGCCCACTCTTGGGCTGACTGTGCTAGAAATTATTAATCTCTCATTAACTTCTTGATCTGTTCCTAAATGTTTCAAATATGCAGTGATTAAAGGATTACTTAAGAAAACTAATCTTGACCCTAGTCTATTGAAAAACTATAGGCCAATATCATATCTGTCATTTTGGTTTAAAATTCTGGAAAAAGCTGTTTCATGGCAATTCATGGACCACCTTAGTGAGAAGCATCTTTTTGAGCCACTGCAGTCTGCTTTTAGAAAATATCATTCCACAGAGACAGCTCTCACTAAAGTGGTTGAATGATCTTCTGCATGCAATGGATTCGGACACCATTACAGTTCTGGTGCTGTTGGATCTCAGTACTGCGTTTGATACCATGGATCATCATATTCTACTTAATAGGGTGGAGAATCATTTTGGGATTACTGGGTGTGACCATGCATGGTTGGCGTCATACCTGACCAGTCATTCTCATTGTGTTTTGTACAATAACACTACCTCTAACCTTAGTGACATGAAATTTGGGGTTCCACAGGGGTCCATCTTAGGCCCCCCTGCTTTTCTCCCTTTATATAGCACCCCTTGGGCACATATTGCAGCATTTTAGGATTACCTTTCACTGCTATGCTTTTGATACTCAGTTATGCATTGCTGGTAATGTCATCCACATAATATCCTTAGAAGATTGCCTTGCATCAGTGAGAAGCTGGATGTCTAGCAATGTCCTACTTTTAAACTCTGATAAGACTGAAATGATCATTAGTTCAGTTTGTTATTTAGGCCACACATTTGTTAATGTTCTTTGCAGTGGTGTGCACAGTTCTGCTAATCCGCTAACCATCGAAGCTAAAGTTTTCCTTATTGTATTAGGTGTACAGATAAATTTGAAAACCATCAGCGGACCAATTATTTTCCGATTAATTTAGTTTCAGTAACTTTCAGTCCACTAACTTTTTTTTTTGGTGGTAAAGTGAGTAAAGCTTAACTGTTATAAACATTTGTAAAGTCAAGAATCCATAGATTGTAGCACTTGCCTGGTACATGTTTTGTCACAGACAGATAGCTATAAGCAGCAGTACTCAATCCTCTACAGGCAGAGACAAGCTAACTGCCAAAAAGAAAAGAAAAGCAGAAGGGGAAGAGAAGAACAAAAAAAAAACATTTTCACACCATACAGACTTGCAGGCTAACACAGGAGTTATGAACACACAGACAGTTTTGACTTATGTATAAAATTTTAAACAAACTATTTCCAGACAAGTTATTAAAATGACGTCACCTCCGTCATTTTACAAAGTGAAAATATCAGCTGTATGTTTTAGTTTTAAAGTAATGCACACACTTTTTGAAGGTTTTTAGCATTTACAGACACACATGCCACAATGCATTATGGGAAGTGATTTAGCACTTTTAGTGAATATGTAGCTATAGAAGGAATCGCAATAACGTCACGCGCTGGGCGGGACCATACCGGTAGGAAGAAAACTCTACTGCAGCCAGACTGTGCACATTCGTCACAGATTGTGGTTTGTCTCAGAATTGTGTCCAGTACAGGTGGAAGATCATCACATTCAAAACAACCCTCCCCTTCTGTATTTTGTTGTTGTTGTTGTTGTTCTTCTTCTTCTTCTTTTGGTTTCTTCTGTGCAGCTCCACATTTGGGCGATAAGCTGTGACTGAAGTTATGAAGGCTGCAAACTAACAACGATCTGATTTTCAGTTCATTCTTTTGAAATCAAACAGTTTAACATGCACAAAAGAGCAATTTTGCAAACAAACGGACAAACACAAAGTGTAGAGTTGAACTCACTGGTCTCAAAATGACTGTAAGGCATGGAATAAATAAAACCAGCAAGTACAAACACATAGGTGACTGTCCAAGAACCCATGGTTCGGTTTAAGCTAATCTGGTGGCTTTCAGGTTGTTAAAATGTATAAATGTATGAATACATATATTTCACACACACACACACACACACACACATCATTTTATTTTTGGGAAGTCATGTGATCCACAGAAGTGTATGCATCAATGTGCGAGTGTATATAATTAAAGCGGCCACCTCATTGTGGTGGCTTTTTCCCCCCATAATGCACTGTGGCATGTGTGTCTGTAAATGCTAAAACCTTCAAAATTAGTAAATTACTTCAAAACAAAAACATATAGCTGATATTCTCTCGTTGTGAAATGACAGATGTGATGTTATTTCAATAAGTTTTCTGGAATTAGTTTGTTTAAAATTTTAACCATAAGTCAAAACTGTCTGCCTGTACATGATGTGTGTGATATGCCAGTGAGTCTGTATAGTGTGAAGAGAAATTACTCCTTCCCTTTTTTGCGCACTGTTTTCCTTGTTTTAATTGTCACCAGGTCTCTTTTGCTGAAAGAAGGCTGATCTGAGACAGAATGCTGACTTGTTGTCAGTAGCTGCTCGTATACTAAAGTAGTGATGGCAGTTTTGAACTCTCGTGAACCAATGAGCCGCTGCAACACAACTGGCTGAAAATTGACACACTGCTTCGACGCGTTTGATACAGTTTGAATGGTGACATCTGCTGGATTGCTTTGAGAATTACCTTGAGCGAGTGCCCTGACAAATGTTTGCATTAATTCATGACTGATGTGGTTTGTTCTTGAAAAATAATAATAATAAAAATGTCATATGTATTATTGTGTCTTTTTAATGTGATAAATAGTCCCTACAGATGCACACATAATGGTTATGAAAGCCTTTATTGTAGAATATGTAGATTTGTGTTATCATTCCTCAAACTATATTTGGATAAAATGTGACGGGAAAAGTGAGAAAGACATGTGCTTCTGCAACTGGTGCTCATGTTACTGTAATTAGTAGAATAGAGGGGACAGGAGATGGTGATTGTGCTTTCAACAATTTTTATTCAAAACAAGAATAATTTCAATGGTGCTGGACTTTAATCGGCTCCTCTTCTGCCTCACCACCTCTCCAGCTTTGGAGAAGACCTGCTCGCATATTTTTTTGCCATTCTCTGTAAATTGGGATAGACTGCAACTTGTGTCGCCTAGTATTTGAACCGGTCTTCTCCTCTGGAGGGAGGCATATGTTGGGTCAAACCTTTGTAGTAAAGCCCTGAAGGCTTTGCTCTCCATTATTTTGAATGGTTGTGCATCTTCCACAACATAGTCCACCAGTGCCTCATCCAAATCAGCTTGTCTGCCTTTAATGGAAATACAGTCTGACATGCTGAGCTATTTTTGTTTATGAGTATGTTTTAATCTTAAAGAATAAAATACAGCTTACATGGCCTGATTCCTGCTCCAGGAGCAACAGCCACTGATGTCTCGGGATGTTTGGACCTCAGGTGTCACCGCATTGAAGACGTATTGTTACTGTACCTCAACTCTTGAGCACAAATCAAGCACTTGACCTTTTTGGGGCTTATTCGATCAAAGTGCTCCCAAGCAATTGATCGTGCTCTTTTTGGAACTGGCTCCTCCATGTCCCTTCCTCACCACTACTCACTCTCTCTCTCACACACATACACACACACACACACCTTTCACTTCAACAAAATCACAGCTCTTCAGTCGTTCAGCTCAGTCTCTATCTACCTATAATATATAGTCTAACCCAGGGGTAGGCAACCTGTTCCAGAAAGAGCCATGAGGGTGCAGGTTTTCTTTGCAGCCACTGACTCCACCAGGTGATTTCACTGATTAACTGATTCCATCTGCTCAAAGTGATATTAATCAGTAAAATCACCTGGTGGAGTCAGTGGCTGCAAAGAAAACCTGCACCCTCATGGCTCTTTCTGGAACAGGTTGCCTACCCCTGGTCTAACCTATAACCTATGTTGATGTACTGTGTGAAGAAAATGTTGCATAAGAATGGATGCCTGTTGTGTTTGGTGTGTGTCTGTCTATGTTAGATCCTATGTGTATGTAGCTAACTATAGTAAATGAACTCTAAACTAGACCTAAATATAAACTAATGCTTTCCTTGGCTCCGATTCACGTGGTAATTGGCAATAACAGTGTCGTTAGCAATCTCCTTCTCTCAAAAACCCACGGTTTGAGCTGCGATTCAGATCTCATTTAAATACTTGGCGGGTCGTATTGACACGCCCAGATTATTCAAATTTTCCGCAAAGCTCGACACGTGGTGTGACGTAACAAGGCCTCGCTCGCAGTGGTCACGTGATGGGGGTGTGCTCGAAACGCTGCTCACTAACACTTCTGGTTCAAAAAGCTCGATGCTGTGTCGAGCAGACTGACTCGAGCTTAACATCACTATATACACCCTCTCTACTTTTAAGATTAGGCTTAAAACTTTCCTTTTTGCTAAAGCTTATAGTTAGGGCTGGATCAGGTGACCCTGAACCATCCCTTAGTTATGCTGCTATAGACTTAGACTGCTGGGGGGTTCCCATGATGCACTGAGTGTTTCTTTCTCTTTTTGCTCTGTATGCATCACTCTGCATTTAATCATTAGTGATTGATCTCTGCTCTCTTCCACAGCATGTCTTTTTCCTGGTTCTCTCCCTCAGCCCCAACCAGTCCCAGCAGAAGACTGCCCCTCCCTGAGCCTGGTTCTGCTGGAGGTTTCTTCCTATTTAAAGGGAGTTTTTCCTTCCCACTGTTGCCAAGTGCTTGCTCACAGGGGGTCGTTTTGACCGTTGGGGTTTTTCCGTAATTATTGTATGGCTTTTGCCTTACAATATAAAGCGCCTTGGGGCAACTGTTTGTTGTGATTTGGCGCTATATAAATAAAATTGATTTGATTTGATTTGATATACTAAAGTCAATACTGAAAATTATTGGTTTAGCTTTTATCTGTAGCTTACGCAATTTTTTTTTAGGTGTTTATCAGTTTAGCTTTCTAAAAGTAAACTTTTCAGTTAGAGGATTAATGGTTATCAAAGCAAACTTTTTGGTTAGCTGTGCCCACCACTGTGTGTTATTAGCTCATTAACATGGCTCCTCCATGAGCCCGTCTTGTAAATGGTTGTCACTACACAATAATCCCACGGGCTAGCTTTTCTGGTTGCTCTCAGACCGCTGGCACTAATGAGCATGAGTCCTTGAAGACACAGATGTTCCAGTGTCCGGTGTGAGAACATCAGGATGTACTCCACGTTGGTTCCGCCCTGTGTCTTGCCATGCTTCAGGTGTATTTGTGAGTCATCTCAGCCTTCCTGTATTAGTTTCTGTCGAACACTCTCAATTAACTCCACCTGCTCAGTGCTTCCTGATTATTTTATCCGTGGCTTTCATTTTCATGCTCCAGGTGTTAATTGTCACAATGTTCCTGTGTTAGTGTTTCAGAGAACACTCTGAATTAATTTTGAGATTTCAGTGTTTCTTGATAATTTCATATTTTCTCTAAAATCCCCAATATCCCTTTTTATTCTCATTCTATCAGTGGCTTTTTATGGCTTTGAAATAGACTCTGTGTTTCCTGAGTTTGTGGTGATGAATTCTTAGCCCACCCAAGTCAGTCAATTTAAATTTCTAGTCACTTATATAATTGTCTAGTAGGTTAAAAGTGGGGTTTGCATTTAAGCTGTAATGATGTTCCAGCCTCAATTTATTTCAGGACTTATTATTAGGTTTATCTTATCTTATCTGAATAGTTTGTGGACTCTTTGTATTATTAATTAATTAATTAGTTATTAATATTTAGCTCTCAGTTGTGCCTTCAGTCCCTGCGACACACTGGTGTCCTCTCCGAGGTGTACCCTGCCTCATGCCTTATGACTGCTGGGATAGGCTCCAGCTCCCCGTGACCTTTAACTGGAGTAAAAGGTTGAAGATGATTGACTGAATTAGGTGTGCCTTTAAAATGACTTAGCGTGTGCTTCTGAAGCCATCCCGATGCCAAGGCTGTGCGTTCCCTTCCTGCCAAGCTCAGGACAGGGACCTGATCCCAATGTAAACTGGTCTGACCAAAGACAGAATTCTAAATAAAGTCTTTGACTGAACTGCACTTGGCATTGTGCTCATTGGAGAGGCGTCCGGATAAAACCCACAGAATGGTCTTTGTGGCTCACAACACAGGATGCCCTTCCAAACACAACTTGAGATCAACCAGGAGAATTGGCCAGCACCTTCTTGGTGCTCCACTGTGTTGCTTTGCTGTCAGACAATGTGATAAATCATAGCATTATTACATGTATTGTAATATTATGGTGTCGCATAATGTGACACTGTAATGATAGTTTAGTCTAATATACTGTGTTACACAATGATATAAGAGCAGTATCAGGCACATATTGTTTGATTTTACTTCATCAACCCAGTTTTTTTTTGTTTGTTTGTTTTTTTTGCTGCTGTAACAGTTCATTTCCCACAGGAGATCAGTAAAGTTCCATCTTTCCTTATTAAACTTAACAAGAAGGTCAGCACTTCTTAAAATACCCACACTTTGCAAAAATGGCAAAAGACGAAAAAAAGTTCACCTCAGAAAAATGTCTACACCTGCAAGGAATGTCATCCTTTGGAAAAAGTGTGTTCATGTCATAAAAACAGCAGAGTACGACTTAAAATTCCTCTGTAAATCTGGCCTGGTTCTGGTTTGTCATGATGACGTGTCTTCAAAGGGTTAAGTGCCCACTCTGCACCGTGCAAGGAGTCACAGCAGAGCCCGATCCTGCTTGTCAGTATATGAAATCCCATCCAGATGATGCAGTGGCATTCATCAGCCAGAAGCCTTCCTAATTATCTGATGCAGCTCTCTAATTACTGTCTAATACCTGAAAAAAATAGCTTCTCCTTACAGCATGACATGTACCGGCTCACTGTGTCTTCCCTTCTGTTTACTTCATTCATTACAATCTGTCTCTTTCCCTCTGCCTGGACATCTTCTTCCATGTTGCTCAGAGATAATTTTGGCCATTGATCATGATTGATATCTCAGTATGGTTCAGGCAGCTTGCTCTCATTGTCTCTCAACTCCTGCTTACCACTCAGGACAAGAAACTGGTGAAAACCAGTGAAGACAAAAAGAAAATGAAATGCAACAGAGCAAACCCTATGTACCCCGAACAGACATTTTGTGACTTCTTCATGACACCACTTACACAAATCAATCATCATCAATCATCTCCTTCTGCCACCCTACTGGGGAGGTGAGGGTCTAGTGGTTACAGTGTTGGGCTTGAGACCAGAGGATCCTCAGTTCAAATCCGAGCCTGACTGGAAAATTACTAAGGGCCCTTGGATAAAGTCCTTAATCCCCTAGTTGCTCCCAGTGTGTAGTGAGTGCCTTGTATGGCAGCACCCTCACATTGGGGTGAATGTGAGGGATTATTTATGAAGCGCTTTGTGTCTGATGCAGATGGAAAAGCGCTATATGAATGCAGTCCATTTACCATTTAATTTGTTGGTTGCAGAGATATAGCATTTTTTTTTGCACCATGTTTTTCTTGGCTTTGACCTTTGTCCAATCCTCTCCAAAGTTAAGGGTCACATTTTGTCACATTCAGTCATGCGGGGGGGTTCGACATCACCATGTTTCTGTTGTGGCATATTAAAATAAAAATTGGCACATTTGTAATGTGTTACCAAAAAAATGTTCAAAACATTCGATAGAAGATCGTCAGCAAAAAGCAAAAGAAGCAGTGGAGTTTGTGACGGAGGTCAGCCTGCTGGGAGGAGGAGCTTACTACAGTGACTGTTCATCAATGAGCCACGGTGAGCCACGGTGAGCCGCAGCACTGATGGAGAACAGAAAAATCAGATGGCTTACGCCATGCCAACATTCTCCACATCTTTTACAGATCTAGTTTGTGAGCAGAGTGATTGCAAGTTTATCTATGGTGAAGGAATAATAAGGATAATGGTGCACTGTAGCTTCATTTTCATGTCTCACAAGCCTCACATGGACTTGAAGGACTTACTGGAATAAATAAAAAAAGAAAAATCACCTGGTGCTTGTGGGACCACATCACACTGCTTATGTGGAAAACACAACCTCATCTGATGGCAAATTATGATTTAGCAGGATGAAATAAATACATTAATCTGTTGGTTCGTGATATTGTGACGAACGGGGGGGAGGGGTCAGGGGGTTATGGTTGGGGTTGGGGTAGGAGTAGGGTTAGAAATAGTGAGTTAAAAAAAAACCACTTATGAAAATTTGACTGATTTCGTGATGGGAGGACAAAAAAAATGCTTGACTGGGCTGGGAAAACAATAATAATTAGGACTGCAAGCAGTGATATACAGGCCCTCGTTCTGCGCGACTGCCTACCCAGGCAAACACGTTCCCTTGTGACCAGATGTGGGCATGTGTGTACAGGGGCAACCACTCATTACACAGTTCAAATTTCAAGCAAATCACGCAATGCATGAAGGAGTTATGACATGTTGATAGTTCATCCACTGGGGGCACTCAGTGTACAAACAGAGGGGCAAGGTGTGTTCAGGGGCCAACTGTCATCACACATGTGAAGTTTCAAGTCAATCAGAAAAGCATGAAGGAGTTATCATGACTTGATGTTCCATGGCGAAGGGTCAAAATGGTGGCGCCATAGCGGCCACACCCTTTGACATAGAGAAAAGCTTTCGATAACTTTTGATCAGTATCATCTCTGGATGCTCTGAAAGAAATTTGAAGTGCATTGGACAATATCCCTAGGAGGAGTTAATAACAAAAAAATACCACCCACGGGACTCGAACCCGCGCTGCTGATGTGGAATAAATAAAAAATAAAAACCAGCTGGTACCTGTGGGACCACATCACACTGCTTATGTGCAAAAAAAACAAAAAAAAAAAACAAGAAAAAAAAAAAACATACCACCCACGGGACTCAAACCTGTGCCTTCCAAAAGCTCAGCTTGCCAGTCAAAAACTTTACCACTGAGCTACAGAGCTGTCCTTTGAAAGCTGCGGGAATCTGCCTCATATCAGGAAGGACATGGAAGTATTACAAAAAAAAAGATTAAAATCACACACCATATAAAAACACCGCATTTATCAAGTGAGCAATACAAATATGATCCATCTGTTCCTCTGTAGATGACCCATGGTCACAGACATACAGTCATGAAATGACATGACTGAGAAGCAGTGGGCTCTGATCATGTCCACATCTACTGGTCAGGTGCATCCAGTCGCAACACGCATGTCTTATGGACGGCACGCCACAACACCAACACCACATCATGTGGAATAGAGCTCACATGAGTCACGTGACAGTCAGATCTGACGGCCCATTTCAACCTGGGGGGTAGTCTGTCAATGGGCTGCAGTGTGCACGCACTTGCTCGCTGCAGCCCATCGCCATGTGATATATGTTTTTATTTATGTCCACGTAAGGGCAGCAAGCAGACACACACGCATCACAGTGGGCAGTTGTTAGTTCATGTGTTTGGACAGACAGATCCACAGATATTCACAGCTGCTTCTGTCCGTGGCCACACCTCCTGTCAGTTCAGCGCACACACCAAAGCCACACTCATGGGGCACTTAGACAAATTTTGCTGCCAGCATGACAATGATTGTCTGCAGACTGTTGTTGTGTTAATGCTGTGAATGGCCACATATTTTCTAAGTGCCATACGAGCGGTGTTAGATGTTTGTGCGTGTCACCTTGAATATAGCCAACACCTGCTGTGAGAGGGATCAATTGGTTCGCACAGCGCACACTCTGTCATTCAGCCACTGGTGTGCGCTAATAGTAGTAGCAACACGTGTACAAGGCATTCAACAATTTTACACCGTTTTCACACGATTCCTGCTTCATGTGCACTTTGTGCATACTTCGACCAAACTTCACACTATGTGTGAAGGGGTCCTTAACTTCATAGTGGAGTTGAGTGGAAAAGGATTTTCTTTCACCAAAACAGATCAAATATAGCAGATATAAACAGATCAAATATAGGTTTGCATCTCAGATGTACCTTCTGGAAATTTGTAGCTAAACGTTCAGGGCTTCTTTTTTAAAAAAAATAAAAATCCTCCTCTATACCACTTCATTATGAAGCTGTATAACTGGTGATACAAAAAGCAAAGCTGGACACAATGCACCAGGCTTGTCCCTTGTTCCAGACCTGACTGTTACTAACCAAGACAGGATTATCTCTTAACAAGTTTCACAACATCACCACATAGGTGTCATCACATCTTGCCTCTACTGGTGGTTGGCTCTCACTGCGGTATTGTATCACTTCCTGTTCCGGAGCACAGCGGTGTTTTTCTGTATCTGTTAGCTGTTTAATCTGCGCAGTTAGATTGATCTAGTTATCTAGATTACGATTTGTTTCCCAGTGTAATCTTTACGTGCCTTAACTAAAGCACTCCTTCTGCTGAATCACCTCTAAATTATTCACTTTGCGTGTTTTTAGGAATCCGCTAGGTTAGCGTAGCTACTAGCTCTTAGCCGATTTAGCATGGCGGCTTCTCCTGTCTCTCCCACACTTTTCTGCTCTGGGTGTGAAATGTTTAGTTATTCCTCGGCCTCCTTTAGCAGTAATGGTACTTGTAATAAGTGTAGCTTATTCGTAGCTTTGGAGGCCAGGCTGGGCGAATTGGAGACTCGGCTCCGCACCGTGGAAAATTCTACAGCTAGCCAGGCCCCTGTAGTCGGTGCGGACCAAGGTAGCTTAGCCGCCGTTAGTTCCCCCCTGGCAGATCCCAAGCAGGCTGACTGGGTGACTGTGAGGAGGAAGCGTAGTTCTAAACAGAAGCGCCGTGTACACCGCCAACCCGTTCACATTTCTAACCGTTTTTCCCCACTCGACGACACACCCGCCGAGGATCAAACTCTGGTTATTGGCGACTCTATTTTGAGAAATGTGACATTAGCTACACCAGCAACCATAGTCAATTGTCTTCCGGGGGCCAGAGCAGGCGACATTGAAGGAAATTTGAAACTGCTGGCTAAGGCTAAGCGTAAATTTGGTAAGATTGTAATTCACGTCGGCAGTAATGACACCAGGTTACGCCAATCGGAGGTCACTAAAATTAACATTAAATCGGTGTGTAACTTTGCAAAAACAATGTCGGACTCTGTAGTTTTCTCTGGGCCCCTCCCCAATCGGACCGGGAGTGACATGTTTAGCCGCCTGTTCTCCTTGAATTGCTGGCTGTCTGAGTGGTGTCCAAAAAATGAGGTGGGCTTCATAGATAATTGGCAAAGCTTCTGGGGAAAACCTGGTCTTGTTAGGAGAGACGGCATCCATCCCACTTTGGATGGAGCAGCTCTCATTTCTAGAAATCTGGCCAATTTTCTTAAATCCTCCAAACCGTGACTATCCAGGGTTGGGACCAGGAAGCAGAGTTGTAGTCTTACACACCTCTCTGCAGCTTCTCTCCCCCTGCCATCCCCTCATTACCCCATCCCCGTAGAGACGGTGCCTGCTCCCAGACCACCAACAACCAGCAAAAATCTATTTAAGCATAAAAATTCAAAAAGAAAAAATAATATAGCAGCTTCAACTGCACCACAGACTAAAACAGTTAAATGTGGTCTATTAAACATTAGGTCTCTCTCTTCTAAGTCCCTGTTGGTAAATGATATAATAATTGATCAACATATTGATTTATTCTGCCTAACAGAAACCTGGTTACAGCAGGATGAATATGTTAGTTTAAATGAGTCAACACCCCCGAGTCACACTAACTGTCAGAATGCTCGTAGCACGGGCCGAGGAGGAGGATTAGCAGCAATCTTCCATTCCAGCTTATTAATTAATCAAAAACCCAGACAGAGCTTTAATTCATTTGAAAGCTTGTCTCTTAGTCTTGTCCATCCAAATTGGAAGTCCCAAAAACCAGTTTTATTTGTTATTATCTATCGTCCACCTGGTCGTTACTGTGAGTTTCTCTGTGAATTTTCAGACCTTTTGTCTGACTTAGTGCTTAGCTCAGATAAGATAATTATAGTGGGCGATTTTAACATCCACACAGATGCTGAGAATGACAGCCTCAACACTGCATTTAATCTATTATTAGACTCTATTGGCTTTGCTCAAAAAGTAAATGAGTCCACCCACCACTTTAATCATATCTTAGATCTTGTTCTGACTTATGGTATGGAAATAGAAGACTTAACAGTATTCCCTGAAAACTCCCTTCTGTCTGATCATTTCTTAATAACATTTACATTTACTCTGATGGACTACCCAGCAGTGGGGAATAAGTTTCATTACATTAGAAGTCTTTCAGAAAGCGCTGTAACTAGGTTTAAGGATATGATTCCTTCTTTATGTTCTCTAATGCCATATACCAACACAGTGCAAAGTAGCTACCTAAACTCTGTAAGTGAGATAGAGTATCTCGTCAATAGTTTTACATCCTCATCCTGCTAAACTGCAGGATTGTCTTACAGACATAAAGACATGGATGACCTCTAATTTCCTGCTTTTAAACTCAGATAAAACTGAAGTTATTGTACTTGGCCCCACAAATCTTAGAAACATGGTGTCTAACCAGATCCTTACTCTGGATGGCATTACCCTGACCTCTAGTAATACTGTGAGAAATCTTGGAGTCATTTTTGATCAGGATATGTCATTCAAAGCGCATATTAAACAAATATGTAGGACTGCTTTTTTGCATTTACGCAATATCTCTAAAATCAGAAAGGTCTTGTCTCAGAGTGATGCTGAAAAACTAATTCATGCATTTATTTCCTCTAGGCTGGACTATTGTAATTCATTATTATCAGGTTGTCCTAAAAGTTCCCTAAAAAGCCTTCAGTTAATTCAAAATGCTGCAGCTAGAGTACTGACGGGGACTAGAAGGAGAGAGCATATCTCACCCATATTGGCCTCTCTTCATTGGCTTCCTGTTAATTCTACAATAGAATTTAAAATTCTTCTTCTTACTTATAAGGTTTTGAATAATCAGGTCCCATCTTATCTTAGGGACCTCGCAGTACCATATCACCCCAATAGAGCGCTTCGCTCTCAGACTGCAGGCTTACTTGTAGTTCCTAGGGTTTGTAAGAGTAGAATGGGAGGCAGAGCCTTCAGCTTTCAGGCTCCTCTCCTGTGGAACCAGCTTCCAATTCAGATCAGGGAGACAGACACCCTCTCTACTTTTAAGATTAGGCTTAAAACTTTCCTTTTTGCTAAAGCTTATAGTTAGGGCTGGATCAGGTGACCCTGAACCATCCCTTAGTTATGCTGCTATAGACGTAGACTGCTGGGGGGTTCCCATGATGCACTGTTTCTTTCTCTTTTTGCTCTGTATGCACCACTCTGCATTTAATCATTAGTGATCGATCTCTGCTCCCCTCCACAGCATGTCTTTTTCCTGGTTCTCTCCCTCAGCCCCAACCAGTCCCAGCAGAAGACTGCCCCTCCATGAGCCTGGTTCTGCTGGAGGTTTCTTCCTGTTAAAAGGGAGTTTTTCCTTCCCACTGTAGCCAAGTGCTTGCTCACAGGGGGTCGTTTTGACCGTTGGGGTTTTACATAATTATTGTATGGCCTTGCCTTACAATATAAAGCGCCTTGGGGCAACTGTTTGTTGTGATTTGGCGCTATATAAAAAAATTGATTGATTGATTGATTGATTGAAGACAACTTTGGATGCTGTAGCTCCTCTGAAAAAGAGAGCTTTAAATCAGAAGTGCCTGACTCCGTGGTATATCTCACAAACTCGTAGCTTAAAGCAGATAACCCGTAAGTTGGAGATGAAATGGCGTCTCATTAATTTAGAAGATCTTCACTTAGCCTGGAAAAAGAGTCTGTTGCTCTATAAAAAAGCCCTCCGTAAAGCTAGGACATCTTTCTACTCATCACTAATTGAAGAAAATAAGAACAACCCCAGCTTTCTTTTCAGCACTGTAGCCAGGCTGACAAAGAGTCAGAGCTCTATTGAGCTGAGTATTCCATTAACTTTAACTAGTAATGACTTCATGACTTTCTTTGCTAACAAATTTTAACTATTAGAGAAAAAATTACTCATAACCATCCCAAAGACGTATCATTATCTTTGGCTGCTTTCAGTGATGCCGGTATTTGGTTAGACTCTTTCTCTCCGATTGTTCTGTCTGAGTTATTTTCATTAGTTACTTCATCCAAACCATCAACATGTTTATTAGACCCCATTCCTACCAGGCTGCTCAAGGAAGCCCTACCATTATTTAATGCTTCGATCTTAAATATGATCAATCTATCTTTGTTAGTTGGCTATGTACCACAGGCTTTTAAGGTGGCAGTAATTAAACCATTACTTAAAAAGCCATCACTTGACCCAGCTATCTTAGCTAATTATAGGCCAATCTCCAACCTTCCTTTTCTCTCAAAAATTCTTGAAAGGGTAGTTGTAAAACAGCTAACTGATCATCTGCAGAGGAATGGTCTATTTGAAGAGTTTCAGTCAGGTTTTAGAATTCATCATAGTACAGAAACAGCATTAGTGAAGGTTACAAATGATCTTCTTATGGCCTCAGACAGTGAACTCATCTCTGTGCATGTTCTGTTAGACCTCAGTGCTGCTTTTGATACTGTTGACCATAAAATTTTATTACAGAGATTAGACCATGCCATAGGTATTAAAGGCACTGCGCTGCGGTGGTTTGAATCATATTTGTCTAATAGATTACAATTTGTTCATGTAAATGGGGAATCTTCTTCACAGACTAAAGTTAATTATGGAGTTCCACAAGGTTCTGTGCTAGGACCAATTTTATTCACTTTATACATGCTTCCCTTAGGCAGTATTATTAGACGGTATTGCTTAAATTTTCATTGTTACGCAGATGATACCCAGCTTTATCTATCCATGAAGCCAGAGGACACACACCAATTAGCTAAACTGCAGGATTGTCTTACAGACATAAAGACATGGATGACCTCTAATTTCCTGCTTTTAAACTCAGATAAAACTGAAGTTATTGTACTTGGCCCCACAAATCTTAGAAACATGGTGTCTAACCAGATCCTTACTCTGGATGGCATTACCCTGACCTCTAGTAATACTGTGAGAAATCTTGGAGTCATTTTTGATCAGGATATGTGATTCAAAGCGCATATTAAACAAATATGTAGGACTGCGTCTTTGCATTTACGCAATATCTCTAAAATTAGAAAGGTCTTGTCTCAGAGTGATGCTGAAAAACTATTTCATGCATTTATTTCCTCTAGGCTGGACTATTGTAATTCATTATTATCAGGTTGTCCTAAAAGTTCCCTGAAAAGCCTTCAGTTAATTCAAAATGCTGCAGCTAGAGTACTAACGGGGACTAGAAGGAGAGAGCATATCTCACCCATATTGGCCTCTCTTCATTGGCTTCCTGTTAATTCTAGAATAGAATTTAAAATTCTTCTTCTTACTTATAAGGTTTTGAATAATCAGGTCCCATCTTATCTTAGGGACCTCATAGTACCATATCACCCCAATAGAGCGCTTCGCTCTCAGACTGCAGGCTTACTTTGTAAGAGTAGAATAGGAGGCAGAGCCTTCAGCTTTCAGGCTCCTCTCCTGTGGAACCAGCTCCCAATTCAGATCAGGGAGACAGACACCCTCTCTACTTTTAAGATTAGGCTTAAAACTTTCCTTTTTGCTAAAGCTTATAGTTAGGGCTGGATCAGGTGACCCTGAACCATCCCTTAGTTATGCTGCTATAGACGTAGACTGCTGGGGGGTTCCCATGATGCACTGTTTCTTTCTCTTTTTGCTCTGTATGCACCACTCTGCATTTAATCATTAGTGATCGATCTCTGCTCCCCTCCACAGCATGTCTTTTTCCTGGTTCTCTCCCTCAGCCCCAACCAGTCCCAGCAGAAGACTGCCCCTCCCTGAGCCTGGTTCTGCTGGAGGTTTCTTCCTGTTAAAAGGGAGTTTTTCCTTCCCACTGTCGCCAAGTGCTTGCTCACAGGGGGTCGTTTTGACCGTTGGGGTTTTACATAATTATTGTATGGCCTTGCCTTACAATATAAAGTGCCTTGGGGCAACTGTTTGTTGTGATTTGGCGCTATATAAAAAAAAAAAATTGAATTGATTGATTTATAATTACAAATACATGCCACAATCTGTTGTAACCATCTCACCTTGCCGCTTTTGTCATTAGTGGGTTCTGGTACTGAGGAGAACTTTCTGGATCATGAAATGGCTATTAAGTCTGGAAGAGCCCTGAAACCATTGGAAAGACCACCCACTGTCAATGCCCTGGTTGGGAGGTTTCTGGCCCCCAGTTCACTTTGGATCCACTCTACCTTCCATGCTTCCCAGCTCAAACCTGTTCTTCACGGTCCTCAGTGCCCTCCAGCCATATCACTTCCACCCGCCTGGCTTATTGATGGCCATCCACCTTCTGGATATCCATCGGTGTGGCAGGGGCTGCAATATCTGGTTGACTGGGAGGGATATGGGCCAGAGGAGCGGTTGTGGGTTCCTCATTCCTTCATTCTGGACTTCTGGTTGTTGTTGTTGGTGGTGGGGGGTACTGTTAGAGCTTAGGCTTTGCCCTTCCCCTTTCTTTGTATTTCTTGTCATTTTTCCTGCCTGGTGTGTCATGGTTGGCTCAGTCTGTCACTGTGTAGCTGGGTCCTCTGAGAGGATTTTTCATAGATTGTGTTTTTGGTGTTGTTTTCCTGGACCTCTAATTGCTTGTTTTCTCTGTGCATCAGATCCTCCATGCCTGATCCACCAGAATTTTAGTTGCTATCTGCCTTGTTTCAGTCGACTTCTGCCTGTTTGGTTCACTCATATTGGACTCCTTTACCTGCCCTGCTCATCTGTTCTTGTCCTCTGCTGTTGGACCACTCCATTCAAGCCTGCCTACATCTCACCAACATAAACTGTAAAAAACATTCTCTGTCTCCAGGTTGTGGCTACATTTTGGGTCTGTCAGCTCCTGGGGCAACCATAAGAGTAAAAGCTAACAGCAAAACCCTTTAAAACTTAACTATGTTTTGGACAACAATTTTTTTTACATCTGCTTTCTTTCTCCCTGAGGTGGCTGGCAGACAATAGTAAGATGGTCCTTAATATATGGAAGAAGCTACATAAGCAATTGCGGAAAATCTATATCAGGGGTGGGCAACTTGTTCCAGAAAGTGCCAAGAGGGTGCAGGTTTTCTTGTGATTAATATCACTTTGAGCAGATGGAATCAGTTAATCAGTGAAATCACCTGGTGGAGTCAGTGGCTGCAAAGAAAATCTGCACCCTCTTGGCCCTTTCTGGGACAAGTTGCCCACCCCTGATCTACACTCAACAAAAATATAAACGCAACACTTTTGGTTTTGCTCCCATTTTGTATGAGATGAACTCAAAGATCTAAAACTTTTTCCACATACACAATATCACCATTTCCCTCAAATATTGTTCACAAACCAGTCTAAATCTGTGATAGTGAGCACTTCTCCTTTGCTGAGATAATCCATCCCACCTCACAGGTGTGCCATACCAAGATGCTGATTACACACCATGATTAGTGCACAGGTGTGCCTTAGACTGTCCACAATAAAAGGCCACTCTGAAAGGTGCAGTTTTGTTTTATTGGGGGGGGGGATACCAGTCAGTATCTGGTGTGACCACCATTTGCCTCATGCAGTGCAACACATCTCCTTCGCATAGAGTTGATCAGGTTGTGAATTGTGGCCTGTGGAATGTTGGTCCACTCCTCTTCAATGGCTGTGCGAAGTTGCTGGATATTGGCAGGAACTGGTACACGCTGTCGTATACGCTGGTCCAGAGCATCCCAAACATGCTCAATGGGTGACATGTCCGGTGAGTATGCCGGCCATGCAAGAACTGGGACATTTTCAGCTTCCAAGAATTGTGTACGGATCCTTGCAACATGGGGCCGTGCATTATCCTGCTGCAACATGAAGTGATGTTCTTGGATGTTGGCACAACAATGGGCCTCAGGATCTCGTCACGGTATCTCTGTACATTCAAAATGCCATCAATAAAATGCACCTGTGTTCTTCGTCCATAACAGACGCCTGCCCATACCATAACCCCACCGCCACCATGGGCCACTCGATCCACAACATTGACATCAGAAAACCGCTCACCTACACGACGCCACAAACACTGTCTGCCATCTGCCCTGGACAGTGTGAACCGGGATTCATCCGTGAAGAGAACACCTCTCCAACGTGCCAAACGCCAGCGAATGTGAGCATTTGCCCACTCAAGTCGGTTACGACGACGAACTGGAGTCAGGTCGAGACCCCGATGAGGACGACAAGCATGCAGATGAGCTTCCCTGAGATGGTTTCTGACAGTTTGTGCAGAAATTCTTTGGTTATGCAAACCGATTGTTTTAGCAGCTGTCCGAGTGGCTGGTCTCAGACGATCTTGGAGGTGAACATGCTGGATGTGGAGGTCCTGGGCTGGTGTGGTTACACGTGGTCTGCGGTTGTGAGGCTGGTTGGATGTACTGCCAAATTCTCTGAAACGCCTTTGGAGATGGCTTATGGCAACCTGATCAACTCTATGCGAAGGAGATGTGTTGCACTGCATGAGGCAAATGGTGGTCACACCAGATACTGACTGGTATGCCCCCCCCAATAAAACAAAACTGCACCTTTCAGAGTGGCCTTTTATTGTGGGCAGTCTAAGGCACACCTGTGCACTAATCATGGTGTCTAATCAGCATCTTGATATGGCACACCTGTGAGGTGGGATGGATTATCTCAGCAAAGGAGAAGTGCTCACTATCACAGATTTAGACTGGTTTGTGAACAATATTTGAGGGAAATGGTGATATTGTGTATGTGGAAAAAGTTTTAGATCTTTGAATTCATCTCATACAAAATGGGAGCAAAACCAAAAGTGTTGCATTTATATTTTTGTTGAGTGTATGTTACAATAGCCAAGTGGCCCCTGTGTGTGTGTATGCATGTGTGCAGATCAGATCAGATCATGGAGAAACTGGGGAGAGCTGATGTTTGCTGTTTGGTATGCTTATGTATTTTGGGTTATGGATGAATGCTGCGAAAACAGACCATTGTTAGGACTAATATTTTTTGAGAAATTACCGATATTAGCTAACAGTAGTGAACAATGTGCATTGTGCTGCAATGCACCATGGGAGTTTGGAGTTTTGAGGTTTTAAATGTTATTTTAGTTCATGTTAGTTTAACATTGTTGTTAGTGTTATTGATTCATTGTGTTTTTGTAATTCAGATGGTTTAGTCAGTTTAGATAAGCGTCATTTTGCCATTACCATGAGTGAAAAATGTAGTGCATTCAGTGTCTTTTGCCACCATTTCTGTTTGTGGGTGAATAAAAATAAAAGCACCTGCTTGTGGCAGAATGCAGAAAAGACAAAAAGCTATACGGATGTGTGTGTGTGTGTATAATTTTGATCACGGACAAACTGGGAAGAGCTGACTTTTGCCATATGGTATGCTTATGTATTTTGGGTCAAGGATGAACACCACCAAACAGAACACTGATAGGACTAATATTTTTGGAAAAACTATGGATATTAGCTAACAGCACTGAACAATGGATGCTGAAAATTATATGCCATTCCAGCAGGGGGTAGTAATTCATCTATATATTAACAGCGTTTGTGCATGTGTTGCATGTAGAGCTGAAACAACTAATCTATTTAATCAATTAAGATCAATTCTTAAAATAGATGTCAATTAATCTAGTCATTGATTATTTGCCAAATAACTTTGTTTTACTGCAAATGTTTCATTTCTTCCATGTTTTCAATCCATGTTTAATAGCACCAACCAAAAAGTGTGGCAGTAGAGAGACACCAGTGGTTATAAGCAACCAGTACAGCAGGAGAAGTAGCAAACAGCCAATAGTTAGCCTTGTTTTGCATCACGTGCTCCACGCACATAGTCTGCACTGCATTCAGAAAGATGGCGGAGATGGCAGTGGTGAAAATTCTAAAAGAAAAAAGAAGAAAGGAGAAAATACAGGAGAGAACTCCTTACAAACAAAGTCTTCTAAAGTGTGGCAACACTCTTCATGGAACCTTCAAAAACGGCGAGTGACAGGCAAAATTTTCAAAAATGAGCTTAGTGGAGCAGATAAGGGGAAAAACCTTTCAAATCTGGAAGCAAGCAGCAACATTTGTATGGGTATACTTCTTGGGCTACTTATTTGAAAAAAAAAAAAAAAAAGTTAGTCACTTGAAATTTCAAAATGGCCACCATTTTTCAAGATGGCCACCATGTCGGGTATACGAAACACATTTTTTGCTATATAATTGGACCGATTTGGATGATTTTATTATCGAATCCTATGTTTTTGACCATGGGGAATTTGATTTTATAGCTCTAAATTCATTTGAGGGCTTCATTGTACCAATTTTAACCAAAAACCTTGAAAAAAATACAGACAAACCATAGAATAATTTCAACAAAACATTTATTATGTAACATATGCCAATACAAAAAGTACGTTCACATTTAGTATGAACAATGAGGAATGTTTGGATATTAAATTCTAATTCTAATTGAGAAACATGACAAGAAAGGATAATGTCCATAGCACACGTCATCAGTCCAAATCACAACATGTTCAATGCAAGGTGTGTTCAATACGTTTTGAGACTTTTTTCTTAAAGACGCTTTTTCCCAGGACAAGCACAAAACTTCAGCTGCAATTAACTTGTTGCATCATTCCAACAATTTCTGGAGGTCCTCATGTGTGAACATGTCAATGACCCTCACCACATCCTCTTTTATCCACTCACTGGTTTCAAAACTGCCTTTGAGGATTTCCTTAAGCTTGGGAAACAACCAAAAGTCACACAGAGCTAGGTTTTGACTGTAGAGAGGGTGCAGAACTGTCTTGATGCCAATCCCAGTCAAATATTTGGAAACATGGATGGAATTATGGACTGGTGGAAATGCCTCCGGCTGGATTTTGAAGAGTGCTGGCCATTTGTGATGAATTCTCTTTTGGAACTCCCTCAAGAGCTCACATAGTACTCGTTGTTGACTGTTTGTCCAGAGGGAAACCATTCAAATCAAATGCCTCCATTGGAACCAGTAAAGACAGCTGTGATGAGCATAGTTTAGTAGGATCCAATTAACATCCATGTATAGCCATATCTTTCAACTTAGATTGACAAAAAATGGAATGGCATCTCATTATACATTTGTTAATAACATATATCTAAATTACCATAGTATAGGATGATTATAACTTCTCCTGTGAAAAAAGTCTCAAACCTTATTGAATACACCTCATATATGTGCTAATGCAAGTCTACTTGGAACTCTTGGAATTATTGGAACTCTTACACATCACATCTATAACTGCACAGTCCAGTACAGGTCAGACCAAAGCGGTAGCATTTGCATCGCCTAAGGCATTCTGATTTGCATCCACACTTGGTCAGTTGCTGACAGCTCTCTGCAATAGGTGGAAACTCAGTCCAGAAAATCTGCCAGAGATCAGCTTCCTTAGTCCAGCCCCAGTCGGCAGGACTCTATGTTTCTGGCTGGCATACCAATGACTGACCCCATATGCAGCCTGCCTGGTAGGCAGTGTGCTTCACATGCTGCAGTAGAGCTGCTCAAGTAGGAAGAATTGCCTCATATGGTCTCTGCTTCCGAGCAAACATGTCTAACCTAGCATCATCTACACCATCAGCTGTACTGGATCTGTCATACATCATGAACACAAACCTCTCCAAGGTCTTGAGGTCAGCATCTTCTACTGCTGGTGGGTACTGGCTGAGTTTCCTGAATACATCAGAAGCCTCGTCACACACACCCCAGGTTTGCCAAGCAGTCTTCTTCCCCTTCCCATGGAATGCCGAGACAACATCGCAGCCAGTGAAGGCATGGAAGAAGAGAATTCCTTTGGTCTTCTCCTGTGCAAGGGAGTAGCAGAGGTCATGTACTGGAATCCACCTAGTTTTCTGTCCTTGGCCAAAGGCAGTCCACAGCTGCTGAAGACCAATCTCCTGGAGGGTTGGCAGAATACTCACTGCTATGACCAGAACATCTGTGTCACTGGCTTTGACCATGAGGACTTTGCTGCCTTCTACTGCTGCGTGCTTGGCATGTACAAATATCCGGGTGTCAGCTTCTTTATGGCTACATGGAGCCATCTCAGCCAGGTTGATGGGGTGGTTGCTGACAGCATCTTCTTCTTTGGTCACAATGACCAGCTTTGGAGCTGCCATCTGTGCAGTCTTGTCAGCCAGGAGTCCATCCAGAGGATGTGGCTGACTGCTGAAGCAAAGGTACTACCTCTACTCCTACACCCCTACACCCCTACTACTGCTACCACCTACATGGATTTCAGCTGACCTAGACCTCTATTTTGTAAAGTATTTTTATTATATCTAGGGGATATGATAGAAGGAAGCTTCTGAGTTATTCCAGAGTTCTAAATTCAGCTTCTACATGTATAATTCGACACCAAGATCAGTATTGTAGGGCAAATATCAGCAATGATATCGCTACAAAGGGATTTTTGGTAAAGAGATGGCGGCCATCTTGAAAAACGGCCGCCATCTTGAATTTTCAAATGGCTAACGTTTTTTTTCCAAAAGAGTAACCCCCAATGAGTATTTGTACCAATTTTGATGCTTGCTTCCGGAAGTGAAAGATTCCTTTTAAAAAATGCCCTTATCTGCTCCAGTAGCTGGCATGGCACAGAAGCACGTCTCTGCGGGAGCATATACAACAAAAACATGTGTGTTGAAGCGGAGGACCCTGAGCTAGTGTGGTGAGTTTGCCATACGCAAAATATACAGTATAATACTTGTGAAGATTATTTTTTAATGTACAACCCCAATTCCACTGAAGTTGGGACGCTGTGTAAAATGTAAATAAAAACAGAATACAATGATTTGCAAATCCTCCCCAACCTATATTCAATTGAATACACCACAAAGACAAGATATTTAATGTTCAAACTGATAAACTTTATTGTTTTTGTGCAAATATTTGCTCATTTTGAAATGGATGCCTGTAACACATTTCAATAAAGCTGGGACAGTGGTATGTTTACCACTGTGTTACATCACCTTTCCTTCTAAC
The DNA here is from genome assembly GCF_902500255.1 of Thalassophryne amazonica. NCBI lineage: Eukaryota > Metazoa > Chordata > Actinopteri > Batrachoidiformes > Batrachoididae > Thalassophryne > Thalassophryne amazonica. Next base: position 103,884,122 of record NC_047113.1, read on the forward strand.
AACACTCAATAAGTGTTTGGGAACTGAGGACACTAATTGTTGAAGCTTTGTAGGTGGAATTCTTTCCCATTCTTGCTTGATATACGACTTCAGTTGTTCAACAGTCCATTGTCGTGTTTTGCTCTTCATAATGTGCCACATTTTCAATGGGTGACAGGTCTGGACTGCAGGCAGGCCAGTCTAGTACCCGCACTCTTTTACTATGAAGCCACGCTATTGTAACATGTGCAGAATGTGGCTTGGCATTGTCTTGCTGAAATAAGCAGGGACATCCCTGAAAAAGACATGCTTGGATGGCAGGATGTGTTGCTCCAAAACCTGGATGTACCTTTCAGCATTGATGGTGCCATCACAGATGTGTAAGTTGTCCATGCCATGGGCACTAACACACCCCCATACCATCACAGATGCTGGCTTTTGAACTTTGCGCTGGTAACAATCAGGATGATCTTTTTCTTCTTTTGTCCAGAGGACACGATGTCCATGATTTCCAAAAACAATTTGAAATGTGGACTCATCAGACCACAGCACACTTTTCCACTTTGCGTCTGTCCATTTCAAATGAGCTCGGGCCCAGAGAAGGCGGCGGTGTTGCTGGGTGTTGTTGATGTATGGCTTTTGCTTTGCATGGTAGAGTTTTAACTTGCACTTGTAGATGTAGCAACGAATGGTGTTAACTGACAATGGTTTTCTGAAGTGTTCCTGAGCCCACGTGGTAAGATCCTTTATACAATGATGTCTTTTTAATGCAGTGCCGCCTGAGGGATTGATGTTCACAGGCATTCAATGTTGGTTTTTGGCCTTACCACTTATGTCTAGAAAGTTCTCAAGATTCTCTGAATCTTCTGATTATATTATGGGCTGTAGATGATGGAATCCCTAAATTCCTTGCAGTTGAATGTTGAGAAACATTGTTCTTAAACTGCTGGAATATTTTTTCATGCATTTGTTCACAAAGTGGTGATCCTCGCCCCATCTTTGCTTGTGAACGGCTGAGCCTTTTGGGGATGCTCCTTTTATACCCAATCATGACACTCACCTGTTTCCAGTTAGGTATTGTTTGAGCATTCATCAACTTTTCCAGTCTTTTGTTGCCTCATCCCAACTTTTTTGAAAGGTGTTGCAGGCATCCATTTCAAAATTAGCAAATATTTGCACAAATACAAAAAAGTTTATCAGTTTGGATATTAAATATTTTGTCTTTGTAGTGCATTTAATTGAATATAGGTTGAAGAGGATTTGCAAATCATTGTACACTCAACAAAAATATAAACGCAACACTTTTGGTTTTGCTCCCATTTTGTATGAGATGAACTCAAAGATCTAAAACTTTTTCCACATACACAATATCACCATTTCCCTCAAATATTGTTCATAAACCAGTCTAAATCTGTGATAGTGAGCACTTCTCCTTTGCTGAGATAATCCATCCCACCTCACAGGTGTGCCATACCAAGATGCTGATTAGACACCATGATTAGTGCACAGGTGTGCCTTAGACTGTCCACAATAAATGGCCACTCTGAAAGGAGTTTGCCCACTCATTTGCCCACTCAAGTTGGTTACGATGATGAACTGGAGTCAGGTCGAGACCCCGATGAGGATGACGAGCATGCAGATGAGCTTCCCTGAGATGGTTTCTGACAATTTGTGCAGAAATTCTTTGGTTATGCAAACCGATTGTTTCAGCAGCTGTCCGAGTGGCTGGTCTCAGACGATCTTGGAGGTGAACATGCTGGATGTGGAGGTCCTGGGCTGGTGTGGTTACACGTGGTCTGCGGTTGTGAGGCTGGTTGGATGTACTGCCAAATTCTCTGAAACGCCTTTGCAGACGGCTTATGGTAGAAAAAATGAACATTCAATACATGAGCAACAGCTCTGGTTGACATTCCTGCTGTCAGCATGCCAATTGCACGCTCCCTCAATTCTTGTGACATCTGTGGCATTGTGCTGTGTGCAGCTGAAGAGGTGGATGCGCTCCTTTCCACCCGCGTAGATCAGCAGCCTCCGTGACGTGTGCGCGCTGACAGTGTGAATGAAGCCTGACACGGTTTATAACGAGTCAGACAAACGTCTCTCCTCCAACCAGGATGTGCAATTGTCATTAAACCACGAGAAAGATCTGATGTGCGCACCTCCATGCGCCTCCAAAAGGATCCCCGCCAAACTTTGGTGTCATTGATTTGATTAGTTTTGTCCCGTTTTAAACCTCCGAAGAGTTCTTCAACTTACTCCAGCAAAACACACGGAGACAAAATAAAAATAAATAAATATAACCCAAACGTCATTGTCACCATCGTCTCTTCCTGCCTGACTGACTGACAGCAGCAGCTGCAGCATCACGTATATCACTGACTGTACTAATCTAACATTCCCACATTTTTGTAGCAAGGGCTAAAATTCCGGCGCCCCAAAGCCATTAATTTTAGCACTGTTGATTTGCCAAATATTTATTAATTTTCCCTAGCAACTACATACAATTGGTTATTTTGCTGCACTTCAAGGGCGCTTGAAATGCAGAATGATACGTTCTCTGCTTCTGTCGGTGGAAATGCACTGTTGAATGAGAGTCAGTTGGAGGAAGTGTTGTTTTAATCATTCATATTACATGTAGGCACATAATATTAAGTAAAACTGACATTAATAATACTTTTTAAATATACGAGGGCTGTCAATAAAGTAACGGTCCTTTTTATTTTTTTCAAAAACTATATGGATTTCATTCATATGTTTTTACGTCAGACATGCTTGAACCCTCGTGCGCATGCGTGAGTTTTTCCACGCCTGTCGGTGACGTCATTCGCCTGTGAGCACTCCTTGTGGGAGGAGTCGTCCAGCCCCTCGTCGGAATTCCTTTGTCTGAGAAGTTGCTGAGAGACTGGCGCTTTGTTTCATCAAAGTTTTTTCTAAACCTGTGAGACACATCGAAGTGGACACGGTTCGAAAAATTAAGCTGGTTTTCAGTGAAAATTTTAACGGCTGATGAGAGATTTTGAGGTGATTCTGTCGCTTTAAGGACTTCCCACGGTGCGAGACGTCGCTCAGCGCTCTCAGGCAGCGTCATCAGCCTGTTCAAGCTGAAAACCTCCACATTTCAGGCTCTATTGATCCAGGACGTCGTGAGAGAACAGAGAAGTTTCAGAAGAAGTCGGTTTCAGCATTTTATCCGGATATTCCACTGTTAAAGGAGATTTTTTTTAATGAAAGATGTGCGGACGGGTCTGCGCGTCGGGACGCAGCCGCCGCGACGCTCCGCCACAGGAAAAACACCTCTGATGGAAGCCTTAAGGACAAGTTGGAACATGTCCTGCTGTTAAACAATTTCTCATATACTCACTCCACTGAAAGCCATCAAAAGCTGCCTGGATTTTACAAATGGTTATCAACACGGAGGTGTTTTTCCTGTGCCGCCGCACCGCGTCGGCTGCGTCCCGACGCGCGGACCCGTCCGCACGCCTTTCATTAAAAAAATCTCCTTTAACAGTGGAATATCCGGATAAAATGCTGAAACCGACTTCTTCTGAAACTTCTCTGTTCTCTCACGACGTCCTGGATCAATAGAGCCTGAAATGTGGAGGTTTTCAGCTTGAACAGGCTGATGACGCTGCCTGAGAGCGCTGAGCGACGTCTCGCACCGTGGGAAGTCCTTAAAGCGACAGAATCACCTCAAAATCTCTCATCAGCCGTTAAAATTTTCACTGAAAACCAGCTTAATTTTTCGAACCGTGTCCACTTCGATGTGCCTCACAGGTTTAGAAAAAATTTTGATCAAACAAAGCGCCAGTCTCTCAGCAACTTCTCAGACAAAGGAATTCCGACGAGGGGCTGGACGACTCCTCCCACAAGGAGTGCTCACAGGCGAATGACGTCACCGACAGGCGTGGAAAAACTCACGCATGCGCACGAGGGTTCAAGCATGTCTGACGTAAAAGCATATGAATGAAATCCATATAGTTTTTGAAAAAAATAAAAAGGACCGTTGCTTTATTGACAGACCTCGTATATTATGACTTTTCCTCGCCACATCTAGGAGGGCAGCGCCCGAGCGCCCCCTATGGGCCAGCCGCCACTGGCATGCCCAGAGTATGATGTTTCCACCCACATGCTTCACAGTTGGGATGGTTTTCATGGGGTTGTTCTCATCCTCTAAACATGGTAACGAGCTGATTCCAAAAAGTTCTATTCTGGTCTCATCTGACCACATGACCTTCTCCCATGCCTCCTCTGGATCATCCAGATGGTCACTGATGAACTTCAAATGGGCCTGGACATGTGCTGGCTTGAGCAGGGGGACCTTGCTGCCCTGCAGGATTTTAAACCATGACAGCATCATGTGTTACTAATGTAATCTTTGTGACTGTGGTCCCAGCTCTTTTCAGGTCATTGACCATGTCCTCCTGTGTAGTTCTGAGCTTTCTCAGAATCATCATTACCCCACAAAGTGAGATCTTGCATGGAATCCCAGACCGAGGGAGATTAACAGTCATCTTCTCACCTCTACTGGTGGTTGGCTCTCACTGCGGTATTGTATCACTTCCTGTTCCGGAGCACAGCGGTGTTTTGCTGTATCTGTTAGCTGTTTAATCTGCGCAGTTAGATTGATCTAGTTATCTAGATTACGATTTGTTTCCCAGTGTAATCTTCACGTGCCTTAACTAAAGCACTCCTTCTGCTGAATCACCTCTAAATTATTTACACATTATTCACTTTGCGTGTTTTTAGGAATCCGCTAGCTTAGCGCAGCTACTAGCTCTTAGCCGGTTTAGCATGGCGGCTTCTCCTGTCTCTCCCGCACTTTTCTGCTCTGGGTGTGAAATGTTTAGTTATTCCTCAGCCTCCTTTAGCAGTAATGGTACTTGTAATAAGTGTAGCTTATTCTTAGCTTTGGAGGCCAGGCTGGGCGAATTGGAGACTTGGCTCCGCACCGTGGAAAATTCTACAGCTAGCCAGGCCCCTGTAGTCGGTGCGGACCAAGGTAGCTTAGCCGCCGTTAGTTCCCCTCTGGCAGATCCCGAGCAGCCGGGAAAGCAGGCCGACTGGGTGACTGTGAGGAGGAAGCGTAGTTCTAAACAGAAGCCCCGTGTACACCGCCAACCCATTCATATTTCTAACCGTTTTTCCCCACTCGACGACACACCCGCCGAGGATCAAACTCTGGTTATTGGCGACTCTGTTTTGAGAAATGTGAAGTTAGCGACACCAGCAACCATAGTCAATTGTCTTCCGGGGGCCAGAGCAGGCGACATTGAAGGAAATTTGAAACTGCTGGCTAAGGCTAAGCGTAAATTTGGTAAGATTGTAATTCACGTCTGCAGTATTGACACCCGGTTACGTCAATCGGAGGTCACTAAAATTAACATTGAATCGTGTGTAACTTTGCAAAAACAATGTCGGACTCTGTAGTTTTCTCTGGGCCCCTCCCCAATCGGACTGGGAGTGACATGTTTAGCCGCATGTTCTCCTTGAATTGCTGGCTGTCTGAGTGGTGTCCAAAAAATGAGGTGGGCTTCATAGATAATTGGCAAAGCTTCTGGGGAAAACCTGGTCTTGTTAGGAGAGACGGCATCCATCCCACTTTGGATGGAGCAGCTCTCATTTCTAGAAATCTGGCCAATTTTCTTAAATCCTCCAAACCGTGACTATCCAGGGTTGGGACCAGGAAGCAGAGTTATAGTCTTACACACCTCTCTGCAGCTTCTCTCCCCCTGCCATCCCCTCATTACCCCATCCCCGTAGAGACGGTGTCTGCTCCCAGACCACCAATAACCAGCAAAAATCTATTTAAGCATAAAAATTCAAAAAGAAAAAATAATATAGCACCTTCAACTGCACCACAAACTAAAACAGATAAATGTGGTCTATTAAACATTAGGTCTCTCTCTTCTAAGTCCCTGTTGGTAAATGATATAATAATTGATCAACATATTGATTTATTCTGCCTTACAGAAACCTGGTTACAGCAGGATGAATATGTTAGTTTAAATGAGTCAACACCCCCGAGTCGCACTAACTGCCAGAATGCTCGTAGCATGGGCCGAGGCGGAGGATTAGCAGCAATCTTCCATTCCAGCTTATTAATTAATCAAAAACCCAGACAGAGCTTTAATTCATTTGAAAGCTTGACTCTTAGTCATTTACATTTACTCTGATGGACTACCCAGCAGTGGGGAATAAGTTTCATTACACTAGAAGTCTTTCAGAAAGCTCTGTAACTAGGTTTAAGGATATGATTCCTTCTTTATGTTCTCTAATGCCATATACCAACACAGTGCAGAGTAGCTACCTAAACTCTGTAAGTGAGATAGAGTAATTGTAATTAGAGTAAAAAATTGATTGATTGATTGATCTTGTGTTTCTTCCACTTTCTAATATATAATCGTAGCAGTTGTTGTCTTCTACCAAGCTGCTTGCCTGTTGTCCTGTAGTCCATCCCAGCCTTCTGCAGGTTTACAGTTTTGTCCCTGGTGTCCTTAGACAGCTCTTTGGTCTTGGCTATAGTGGACAGGTTGGAGTGTGATTGATTGAGTGTGTGAACAGGTGTATTTTATAAAGGTAACAAGTTCAAACAGGTGCAATTAATACAGGTAAAGAGTGCAGGATAAGAGGGCTTCTTAAAGAAAAATTAACAGGTCTGTATGAGCCAGAATTCTTGCTGGTTGGTAGGGGATCAAATACTTATTGCAGCAGTAACATACAAATAAATTATTCAAAAATCATACATCGTGAGTTCCAGATTTTTTTTTTTAGGTTATGTCTCTTACAGTGGACATGCACCTAAGATGAAAAATTCAGACCCCTCCATGATTTCTAAGTGGGAGAACTTGCAAAATTGCAGGTTGATCAAATACTTGTTTTCCTCACTGTAATGGCAAAACTTACTTTAGTAAAAAAAAGATTAATCAATTAATCGAAAAAATAATTGACTATTGCTCCAAAACCTGAATAAAATAATCAATAATCTAAAATAGCAGCCCTAGTTGCATGTGTGATAAAATTTGTTCAATGTAAGTAAATAATATAATTGTAAATATGTTAAAAATACATGGATTACACGCAAATGAGTGAAAACACTTATTTCATTGTAGTCCATTTAAAAGTCAAATGACAAAATGGAAGTAATAATAAAATAAAATTGTAACAATACTGATAATAATAATATTAATAATATCTTCTTCTTCTTTGTCTTTCGGCTGTTCCCGTTAGGGGTCGCCACAGCAGATCAATCATTTCCATCTCACCCTGTCCTCTGTATCTTCCTCTGTCACACCAACCACCTGCATGTCCTCTCTCAGCACATCCATGCTTCGTCGTCTTCGTCCAGCAGTAGCCCAATTTCCACCGGCACCCTGTTGGGCAATAGCACCGGTGGCGGACGTTGTTAACCCAGGCCACGACCGATCTGGTATGGGAATTCGATTCTGAGTCTGCATAGTTGGGTTGGCTTGTTTTACGCCGGATGCCCTTCCTGACGCAACCCTCCTCATTTATCCGGGCTTGGGACCGGCACTCAGAATGTACTGGCTGCACACCCCATGTGGCTGAGTTAAAGTAAGTCCCTTCGGCTGCTCCCTTGTTTGCACTCGGGGTCGCCACAGCAAATCCAAGGAGGATCTGCATGTTGAATTGGCACAGGTTTTACGCCGGATGCCCTTCCTGACGCAACTCCACATTACATGGAGAAATGTGGCAGGGGTGGGATTTGAACCCGGAACCTTCTGCACTGAAACCAAGCGCATTAACCACTTGGCCACCACCCCTGTCCAATAATATCAATAATATAATAACACTAATCAATTCAAATCAAATCAAATCAGTTTCATTTATATAGCGCCAAATCACAACAAACAGTTGCCCCAAGGCGCTTCATACTGCAAGGCAAGGCCATACAATAATTACAGAAAAACCCCAACTGTCAAAACGACCCCCTGTGAGCAAGCACTTGGCAACAGTGGGAAGGAAAAACTCCCTTTTAACAGGAAGAAACCTCCAGCAGAACCAGGCTCAGGGAGGGGCAGTCTTCTGCTGGGACTGGTTGGGGCTGAGGGAGAGAACCAGGAAAAAGACATGCTGTGGAGGGGAGCAGATAATAATAGCACTAATAATAATAGTGTGTATATGATCACAAGAACCTAAACAATGTAGGTGCCGGCCACGACTGTGTGTGTGTGTGTGTGCGCTGAAGTGTGCACTGTTATGTGCCTATCTGAATGGTTTTGTTTATAGAGACCTGTGGGAGTTGTCGTTTGTTGTGCGGTGCTTGGCGCAGGTCGCACCGAGTGGTTGCTGCCTGTTGGTCGTGCCAGTGCTTACTCGAGTTGATTCCTCAGCTTGTGCTGTGTTGGCTGGGACTGATGGAGTGGTATGTATGGGTAGCTTGGCTTCCAGCTCCAGACATTTGTGCATCGCTTATGTTTATGCTAGTAAAGTTACAGGTCATGATGGAAAGGAGTGAGTCCTGCAGATGTCGCTGCTGCTTTGCCTGGAGTTGAGTTTGTTGCTCCGCCCTGATGTCTAGTGCTACCTGCCCAGATGTGACTTCGGCCTGGAGATTAGGCTGACGTCTACTTGTTGGAGTTGGTGGTGTGATGGTGCCCTCTGGTGATCAGAGTGGACACCTGCAGATGAGGAATGCTGGTTTATGTTAATACATGGACAATTTGTGGGTATTATGATTGTTAGTTTTGTCTTTTATAATAAATTAGTCTCAATACGTTTTGTTTTTTAAATGAACCCGCTACTCTGCCTCGTTTGCAGTGAACCTGTGTGCGTTGCACTGGAGTTATTCTAATTGGAGAATTATCTGGGTGAAATTCCCAGGGTGGTGTCAGAATTCCAACTTATCATGTTTATTCATGATTTCCAATTGTTTTGGCAATTAAAAGTAACTCGCCTGCTTTGCCACACAACAGGAAATAAAAGGGTTGAGTTCTTCTAAAAACTGTTGAGGTGTAAGGTCTAAAGCCCTGGTCCTACCAAAAAATGAAGGATGAATAATGAGCCACGTAGCATGTTTTTTTTTTTTTTTTTTTTTGGTATGAGTCCAGTTATTCAGCAAACGTGGGAGAATAGCAGCTCTTAGATGCAGAATATGTGGCTAATGAGGATCATCTCTGAGTGTGGCACTAATTTCAACAAGTTCAAAATTTAGCAAAAACAGTGTTGGGCAGTTTGTGTACAAGGTACTACAAGGACTGACGAGGATGTTGGAGACATGTTAGTGGTGAGGATGAAGATTTATCTGCGTGCCTGGCCACTACGAGGACAGGACAGGCTATTTTGGACAGGCTATTTTGGCTCTGCCCTCTCTCGTACTTTATCTTGACAATCCCACCCGCTTTGTTCTGCTGGATGCTGTATATAAAATAATTATTTCATCGCAGGTTAATCATTTTCAGAGTTTGGATGTTGAAAACACCTCTAATCACTTCAGGAATCACAGATGACCATTTTAACTGTCACTTTCTTTCGTTTTCCTGCGCTGCATGAGGTGGAGAACGTATTTGGAACAGCCTAAAAGGTAATTGTTTGTAATGTAATAGCTTGGTAAAACAGTTGCATGTTCATTCCCTCTTATGACTAGCTTTAAAAGTATGTTTGGGTGATTCTTTAACTACAGGCACTATTGGCCTTGTAAATGTAATTTCCACCACACCATTGCCTTACAATATAAAGCGCCTCGGGGCAACTGTTTGTTGTGATTTGGCGCTATATACATGTGCTCTGATGTCACTGTTTATCTCCATAGAAACTACCCAAACAATCTTTCATACAAACTGTTTAAAGGGACATTACAGTGTTGTGGTGGAAATTACAGCAATAGTGTGGGACAACTACATTTTGTTTAAAAAAAATCACAACAGTTGTATGACATTGAATACCCCAATTATGTTTTGCTTATTTTACTGATATTTTATTCAAAGATATTTTAAAACATTAGAAAAAATGTTTCTTTACCATTCATTTTTATCATTGAAGATCAAAAGTCTGGGTGTGGGACAAGCACAAAACAGCAATATTTGCATATAATGATGCTGAAAAAAGGTGAAAAAGTCATCATAGACTACTAGAACAAATTTCTTAAGACACTTTCATTGTAAAGATAACTATAAAAGTGTGAAATTTCCCCTTTTTTCTGTTTTTCATACAATATGATCAAAGGACATAATAAGTGCCCGTAGTCTAAGAATCACCCGTTTATGATAGATTTAACATCTCAAATGATGTTAAATCATTTACCATTTAACATCTCCTTTAAAATGGATCGATCGGATAAACTGCGCTGTGTGTGCTGTGTGCACTGACGTGATCACTCACACTCACTTGCAGTGTTTTGTGCAATGTTCATGTACGTGGCTCATTCACAGAAATTTTTGAGAAAGCCATACGTGGCTCATTATTTTTCACTATTATTCATTGGGACCAAAGCTTTAGGTTCTAAAAACATTCTGGATTTAGCCGCCATTCCAACTCATAGAAACTTTGCATAATTTGCATATTACCACCCTTGTAAAATGTCAGCTACCTATTTTAGAAACACAACCCAGTCTGGAGCCCATGGTTCCCCATTGGCAATGCACTTGTTCAGTTGTATAACTAGAAAAGAAAAGAAAAAAAACTGCAGATAAGTTAGCTCAGTGGACTACCAATCTGCAGACCTGATTCTCAGTCATGCGTCCTATCTGTGTCTCTGGACAGGTATCTGTGTTGTTCCAGTCCACCCAACTGCAAATGGATACCAACCCTGGAGGGGGAAGATAGAATGACATCCAATCCAGAGGGAGTTGTAGAGTCTAAGGGCTCTGTCACACCTTGATGATTTAGCCAGCATATGCTGATGCATGAAAAATGCACCAAATACGCTGGATACATCAAATACGTTACGCGGCTGTCACATCATGATGATTTACACTTAGCAGTTCGGGTCTGTACTGCATGGTATGGTACAGGTCAGAACAGTTAAGTCTGGCTTGGTTTACGTTTTCACCACCAGCAGAACCCTTTTGTTTGGCAAGCGGAACAAGTAAATATCGACAAGCACATCATCGAGCACACGTACGCTGTCGCGTGGCCTCTCCCCTCGAGATAGAGTCCAAACACAGTAATCTAACATTTTATTTTATTTTATTTTTGTCTAGGTGAATCATGGGATTTATTTTTATCACGTGCAGAATTCTGACAAATCGGCTGATGCCTGTGGTAAACGCTGATGTGAATGAATGAGGCGCTGTGACTTTTTTACCTCCGCCAAGGAGGTTATGTTTTCGGTATCGTTTGTTTGTTTGTCTGTCTGTTTGTCAGCAGGATAACTCAAAAAGTTTTGAATGGATTTTGATGAGATTTTGTGCAGTGATTAAATTTTAGTGATGATCCGGATCACGATCCGGATCCAGGAATTTTTTAAAGGATTCTTCACCATTGCGGGATAGGGGGAATTATGACATTCTAGTTTCTAACTTCACAAAAACAAGGCAGAAAGGCTTGAAAAAGAATTAGGGTGTAACATAGTCAAATGTGCTATCAAACAAAGTTTGGTGATGATCGGATCCAGATTCCGGATCTGGTGATCCAGAATATGCAAAAATATAGGAAAAATAGAAAATGTGTCAGTGTGAGGTGACAAATGAAGCTAGAGATGCACAACTAACACCAAATTGTAGCTGAATCTGTACTGATTCATTAAGGTGTCATCAGATTTGATGTAGCTTCAAATGTTATGGAGCTAGATCCAGAAGAAAACCGCCATTACCGAAAAATCGTTTTTTTTACAATAACCTTTGAACTAATAAAGACATAAAAGTGATTCCAAGTTCTAGTGGTATGTTTTCATGGTCAAGGATGTCAAATATAAAGGAAAGAAAAGTGTATGTATCATAGTTTTGGTTGTAACACTGAATTGTCGAATAGATCACTGTGCCAAGGAGGGAATCTCTTTAGGGTCAGTGACCCTATGGCCTTGTGTAGAGAAGTGTTTCATAAATGTTAAAAAAAAAAAAAATCATATATTTGCAGTTTAGCTGAATAATAAATTGAATTTTGTCTCTTATTTGTTTTTGTCTATAAGCACATGCAATATCAGTATCAGTGCTCAGATGACAGTAGCTTCTGGGAAAGGTGCAAGTTGCAATAAATGGTGATGCCAAGTGCTAAGGATACATGCTATCCAGTCACAGCAGATGAAAACTTTTTTTTACTACTGAGCAAACATCATTGTTAGACTTTTTTAGGTTCAATGATTCCATGGCGTGTAGATGTTATGGTGTCACTGACCCCATGGCCTTGGCGGAGGTTTGCACTCTCTGAGTGCTTCTAGTTTAACTTTTAAAATAAGTTAATTTGTCTTATTGTGGCAGAAATTGTTCTCTGGTTCAGGCTCAGAAATAAAACAGAGGGACTCCATTTAAAACACTACATTTCTTCAGGAACTCAAGTATTTTCAGAGGTTGTTTTCCAAAATTAGTGCAGTTAGTGCATTTGTTTTGAAAGCATAAGGTTCTCTGTTCAGCATCACCCATTCTTCATGTAATCCTGAATCTACTGTGATGACCCAGAGTGGGAAAAAAGGGAGGAGCCAAAGGGTGTTGTTCTTTTCTTGTTTTACCAGTGCGCCTCAGTGCCTGTAAATATGAGTGTTCCATGACTGATTATGTACACAGATGTGTTTTTGTCCAGACAGACGTCCATATTTAGCAGATTTTTATCCCTTTGCATTGATGTCTGCACGCTAAAGCCTGATTGGTGCAATGTATTTATGTTAAATCAGATTATTGTTATGGCAATTTCAATTACAAAGTTGTCCATTTATAAAAAAGGATATATAGAGCTCATTTGCTCTTGAGGTTTGTCATGCAAATTTTATTTTTACATTATTGTCCTTTCATCGTTGTTTCCTTTTTTTCTCTGCATACTCCAGATATTGTTTTATAGTTTATCCATATCTGTAGCTCTCTTTTATCATTCATTTCCACCCACTTTTCTCACCTCTTCTAGTTGCAGTTTCATGCTCTCACTATCACTCTTACACAATCAAACATGCAAACACATAACATTTGTGCAGCTCGTTTGGATGATGGAGGTGTCACACTGCTCTGTCATGATCAGGATAACGCCTCGGGCATCACTTACCATTAATCGCTTTTTAGGGCTGAATGGATGGGTTACAAATGCATCCAAAACACACACCCACGCACGCACGCACGCATGCGCACACACACACACACAAAGGTGGATGGATAAACCAATGAAGGCTGGAGGACTTCCAAACCCACTCCAGAGAAATAGGGATATGCTGCGCCCTGCAAAAAGGACAGAGATGACAAATGTACTATCGCTGTGTCTCTTACACACACGCACACACACACACACACACACACACACACACACACACACACACACACACACACACACACACACACACACACACACACACACACATACATGTTTTTACCACATTGTGAGGACCCCGTTCTGAGTGTTGTTTGTGAGGACCCCCATTTCCAGCATAGCTGGAATGGTGCAAAAATTATTCTTGTCACAAGATGGCACTGAAGAGTCAGAATGTCACTTCAAATGTCAGGAAACACAAAGTAAAAAAAATATTATTCCTCTATAGTTGTGAGGACCAGTGCCTGTATCCGGGCAGACTTGGCAACTTTTTTTTTCCTTGTCACCAGGGAGGTGCTGTTCTCACCAAACCCAACACAGAATTATTCAGCTTTGTTAGTGGGGCTCTTGGCACTTCATTTCTCCAGTTGAACCTCACTTTGTTCTGTTAACACAATTGCATTTAATATTACAATATCAATTATTGAATGCTTAAATTTTCAAATGCATTGTTTTTTATAAAGAATATTTTCACATAAATAAATTCAAATGAACATTTATGCATTTGGACATTATTCCCATTATTATTACAGCGCATCAAGTTCAGTTATTAACTTCTCTGCCTGTATATTATTTTATACTTACAGTATCTCTGTTCCTTTAGCAATCTAGCCTGACCTTCCTCTAAAACCCTATTCAATGAAAATACTTATTAGATTTTTCTGCATACTGACTTTTAGCCATGCAATTTTATGGAAGACATAACACAAGATGATGCAGGAACTACTTTAATTACTTTTATCTGAAATAATATCAAATATCAACATATTTTTTTTTTTCTGGGAACAGCTCAGTGGTGGAACTCCAAGCAAATAAAAAAGGTAAACATGGCCACTGCAAATAAAACACACAAATAAATGCAATATCTAAACTTCTAAGTAACATTTAACACAATTTAACACAGTAACAACATTTAACAGTAACACAACTTTTTAATCGAACCAACTTTTTTCGCTTCTTTCTTTTTGTTACAACTTCTTGCGTTTCTGAGCTGTGATGGAATTATAGACTTGGTTTTTCAAGTCTTTCCAAGTGCGACTTTGAAGTACGGGTTCTGCTTTAAGAGCCCTGAGGCACGGCTTTTTACCAGGAACTCTTTCAAGAGTGATGTACTGTCCCAGTTGTCGCCATACTGCCGCTTTTTCAGCTGAACTCCAAAGTCTGCGACCCTTAACTGTAACACAAATGACTTCCTCAATATTAATACATCATGCAATGTCTAATACACAGTATAAAATCTCTCACTGTCTCTCATGTATTCATATGAGAACAAAAGAAAATTAATACACAGATTATTCTTTCTGTCCATCATTTACCTGTATTTTGGCATGCTTGGAGCCAGAAAGTTCTGTTGGATCCAAAAAGGACCAAAAGTTATATTGGATCGGTTCCCACTGACCAATAGAGTTAGAGCTTACTGCCAACAGCTAGCCAATCAGAGTGCGGCATACGAAGGTCAGAAACTAGCTGACAGACGCTGGTTGAAAAAATGGCAACAAACATGTCAACAACAGCAAAAAATCGTGTGCCAGTGAGGTTTGCTGAGTACACAGAGGAGAAACTGGTGGAAATACGAGGTCTGTGAGGAAAGTATCCGACCTTATTATTTTTTTCAAAAACCATATGGATTTGAATCATGTGTGATTACGTCAGACAACCTTGAACCTTCGTGCGCATGCGCGGAATTCCTCCGCACGTCTGTCTCAATGTGCCGAATAAGTGCTGATGTCCACGTCTTTTCACAATTCCTGTGCTTGCCAGATGACATCCTGGATAAAACACAGCGTCCAGTTTGGAAATGAACGGCACATTCCACTGTTACAGGAGTTTTTGTCATGGAAAGAGGAGCAGAGGCTTCGTGCATCGCAGCGGGCCCGCATGGCGCAAAGCAACGCCCTGATGAAGCCTCACAGGACATGTTCTGGCATGTCCAGGCACATCCACAATTTCTCGGATAATCACTCTACTGAAAAACCTCCGACAACTGTCTGAACACCATCTCAAAGCCATCCTGTGAGACCAAAACGGAGGTTGTTTTGTCTCGTTCCAGCAGCGAATCCATCATTAAGCACGAAGCCTCCGCGCGGCTTTCCATGACAAAATCTCTTGTTAAAAGTGAAATCTGCCGAAAAATGGTTGATGTCCAGCTCTTGTGATAACCAGAGTTGTACACGATGGTCCGGGATCCATACAGCCATCCATTTAGAAAGAAATGGTCGCTCAGCCTGTCGATGGCAGCATCTGTGCGCAGTGCGCCCCACAGCCGCTGGGAGCCGTCCTTAAAGCGACAGTAACACTCTTTATTCTCTACCAAGCCCGTAACATTTTCACCGAAAGCCAGATAAATTTTTTGAATGGTTTCCAGCTGCTTGTCTCTAACAGTTCCTGAAAAAAATTTCATGGAACAAAGCGGCAGTCGCTCCGCCATTCAATTCAATTCATTTTTTTTTTTATATATATATATAGCGCCAAATCACAACAAACAGTTGCCCCAAGGCGCTTTATATTGTAAGGCAAGGCCATACAATAATTATGTAAAATCCCAACGGTCAAAACGACCCCCTGTGAGCAAGCACTTGGCTACAGTGGGAAGGAAAAACTCCCTTTTAACAGGAAGAAACCTCCAGCAGAACCAGGCTCAGGGAGGGGCAGTCTTCTGCTGGGACTGGTTGGGGCTGAGGGAGAGAACCAGGAAAAAGACATGCTGTGGAGGGGAGCAGAGATCGATCACTAATGATTAAATGCAGAGTGGTGCATACAGAGCAAAAAGAGAAAGAAACAGTGCATCATGGGAACCCCCCAGCAGTCTACGGCTATAGCAGCATAACTAAGGGATGGTTCAGGGTCACCTGATCCAGCCCTAACTATAAGCTTTAGCAAAAAGGAAAGTTTTAAGCCTAATCTTAACAGTAGAGAGGGTGTCTGTCTCCCTGATCTGAATTGGGAGCTGGTTCCACAGGAGAGGAGCCTGAAAGCTGAAGGCTCTGCCTCCCATTCTACTCTTACAAACCCTAGGAACTACAAGTAAGCCTGCAGTCTGAGAGCGAAGCGCTCTACTGGGGTGCTATGGTACTACGAGGTCCCTAAGATAAGATGGGACCTGATTATTCAAAACCTTATAAGTAAGGAGAAGAATTTTAAATTCTATTCTAGAATTAACAGGAAGCCAATGAAGAGAGGCCAATATGGGTGAGATATGCTCTCTCCTTCTAGTCCCCGTTAGTAATCTAGTTGCAGCATTTTGAATTAACTGAAGACTTTTCAGGGAACTTTTAGGACAACCTGATAATAATGAATTACAATAGTCCAGCCTAGAGGAAATAAATGCATGAATTAGTTTTTCAGCACCACTCTGAGACAAGACCTTTCTAATTTTAGAGATATTGCGTAAATGCAAAAAAGCAGTCCTACATATTTGTTTAATATGCGCTTTGAATTACATATCCTGATCAAAAATGACTCCAAGATTTCTCACAGTATTACTAGAGGTCAGGGTAATGCCAACCAGAGTAAGGATCTGATTAGACACCATGTTTCTAAGATTTGTGGGGCCAAGTACAATAACTTCAGTTTTATCTGAGTTTAAAAGCAGGAAATTAGAGGTCATCCATGTCTTTATGTCTGTAAGACAATCCTGCAGTTTAGCTAATTGGTGTGTGTCCTCTGGCTTCATGGATAGATAAAGCTGGGTATCATCTGCGTAACAATGAAAATTTAAGCAATACTGTCTAATAATACTGCCTAAGGAAAGCATGTATAAAGTGAATAAAATTGGTCCTAGCACAGAACCTTGTGGAACTCCATAATTAACTTTAGTCTGTGAAGAAGATTCCCCATTTACATGAACAAATTGTAATCTATTAGACAAATATGATTCAAACCACCGCAGCACAGTGCCTTTAATACCTATGGCATGCTCTAATCTCTGTAATAAAATTTTATGGTCAACAGTATCAAAAGCAGCACTGAGGTCTAACAGAACAAGCACAGAGATGAGTCCACTGTCCGAGGACATAAGAAGATCATTTGTAACCTTCACTAATGCTGTTTCTGTACTATGATGAATTCTAAAACCTGACTGAAACTCTTCAAATAGACCATTCCTCTGCAGATGATCAGTTAGCTGTTTTACAACTACCCTTTCAAGAATTTTTGAGAGAAAAGGAAGGTTGGAGATTGGCCTATAATTAGCTAAGATAGCTGGGTCAAGTGATGGCTTTTTAAGTAATGGTTTAATTACTGCCACCTTAAAAGCCTGTGGTACATAGCCAACTAACAAAGATAGATTGATCATATTTAAGATCGAAGCATTAAATAATGGTAGGGCTTCCTTGAGCAGCCTGGTAGGAGTGGGGTCTAATAAACATGTTGATGGTTTGGATGAAGTAACTAATGAAAATAACTCAGACAGAACAATCGGAGAGAAAGAGTCTAACCAAATACCTGCATCACTGAAAGCAGCCAAAGATAACGATACGTCTTTGGGATGGTTATGAGCAATTTTTTCTCTAATAGTTAAAATTTTGTTAGCAAAGAAAGTCATGAAGTCATTACTAGTTAAAGTTAATGGAATACTCAGCTCAATAGAGCTCTGACTCTTTGTCAGCCTGGCTACAGTGCTGAAAAGAAACCTGGGGTTGTTCTTATTTTCTTCAATTAGTGATGAGTAGAAAGATGTCCTAGCTTTACGGAGGGCTTTTTTATAGAGCAACAGACTCTTTTTCCAGGCTAAGTGAAGATCTTCTAAATTAGTGAGACGCCATTTCCTCTCCAACTTACGGGTTATCTGCTTTAAGCTACGAGTTTGTGAGTTATACCACGGAGTCAGGCACTTCTGATTTAAAGCTCTCTTTTTCAGAGGAGCTACAGCATCCAAAGTTGTCTTCAATGAGGATGTAAAACTATTGATGAGATACTCTATCTCACTTACAGAGTTTAGGTAGCTACTCTGCACTGTGTTGGTATATGGCATTAGAGAACATAAAGAAGGAATCATATCCTTAAACCTAGTTACAGCGCTTTCTGAAAGACTTCTAGTGTAATGAAACTTATTCCCCACTGCTGGGTAGTCCATCAGAGTAAATGTAAATGTTATTAAGAAATGATCAGACAGAAGGGAGTTTTCAGGGAATACTGTTAAGTCTTCTATTTCCATACCATAAGTCAGAACAAGATCTAAGATATGATTAAAGTGGTGGGTGGACTCATTTACATTTTGAGCAAAGCCAATAGAGTCTAATAATAGATTAAATGCAGTGTTGAGGCTGTCATTCTCAGCATCTGTGTGGATGTTAAAATCGCCCACTATAATTATCTTATCTGACCTAAGCACTAAGTCAGACAAAAGGTCTGAAAATTCACAGAGAAACTCACAGTAACGACCAGGTGGACGATAGATAATAACAAATAAAACTGGTTTTTGGGACTTCCAATTTGGATGGACAACACTAAGAGTCAAGCTTTCAAATGAATTAAAGCTCTGTCTGGATTTTTGATTAATTAATAAGCTGGAATGGAAGATTGCTGCTAATCCTCCGCCCCGGCCCATGCTACGAGCATTCTGACAGTTAGTGTGACTCGGGGGTGTTGACTCATTTAAACTAACATATTCATCCTGCTGTAACCAAGTTTCTGTAAGGCAGAATAAATCAATATGTTGATCAATTATTATATAATTTACCAACAGGGACTTAGAAGAGAGAGACCTAATGTTTAATAGACCACATTTAACTGTTTTAGTCTGTGGTGCAGTTGAAGGTGCTATATTATTTTTTCTTTTTGAATTTTTGTGCTTAAATAGATTTTTGCTGGTTATTGTTGGTCTGGGAGCAGACACCGTCTCTACGGGGATGGGGTAATGAGGGGATGGCAGGGGGAGAGAAGCTGCAGAGAGGTGTGTAAGACTACAACTCTGCTTCCTGGTCCCAACCCTGGATAGTCACGGTTTGGAGGATTTAAGAAAATTGGCCAGATTTCTAGAAATGAGAGCTGCTCCATCCAAAGTGGGATGGATGCCGTCTCTCCTAACAAGACCAGGTTTTCCCCAGAAGCTTTGCCAATTATCTATGAAGCCCACCTCATTTTTTGGACACCACTCAGACAGCCAGCAATTCAAGGACAACATGTGGCTAAACATGTCACTCCCAGTCCGATTGGGGAGGGGCCCAGAGAAAACTACAGAGTCCGACATTGTTTTTGCAAACTTACACACGATTTAATGTTAATTTTAGTGACCTCCGATTGGCGTAACCGGGTGTCATTACTGCAGACATGAATTACAATCTTACTAAATTTATGCTTAGCCTTAGCCAGCAGTTTCAAATTTCCTTCAATGTTGCCTGCTCTGGCCCCCGGAAGACAATTGACTATGGTTGCTGGTGTCGCTAACTTCACATTTCTCAAAACAGAGTCGCCAATAACCAGAGTTTGTTCCTCGGCGGGTGTGTCGTCGAGTGGGGAAAAACGGTTAGAAATGTGAATGGGTTGGCGGTGTACACGGGGCTTCTGTTTAGAACTACGCTTCCTCCTCACAGTCACCCAGTCGGCCTGCTTTCCCAGCTGCTCGGGATCTGCCAGAGGGGAAATAACGGCGGCTAAGCTACCTTGGTCCGCACCGACTACAGGGGCCTGGCTAGCTGTAGAATTTTCCACGGTGCGGAGCCGAGTCTCCAATTCGCCCAGCCTGGCCTCCAAAGCCAAGTACCGTTACTGCTAAAGGAGGCCGAGGAATAACTAAACATTTCACACCCAGAGCAGAAAAGTGCGGGACAGACAGGAGAAGCCGCCATGCTAAATCGGCTAAGAGCTAGTAGCTGCGCTAAGCTAGCGGATTCCTAAAAACACGCAAAGTGAATAATGTGTAAATAATTTAGAGGTGATTCAGCAGAAGGAGTGCTTTAGTTAAGGCACGTAAAGATTACACTGGGAAACAAATCGTAATCTAGATAACTAGATCAATCTAACTGCGCAGATTAAACAGCTAACAGATACAGAAAAACACCGCTGTGCTCCGGAACAGGAAGTGATACAATACCGCAGTAAGTGCTAAAATTCTTGCTCTGGTGGTCTGACTTCTGTCTTGACTCTTGTAGAGAAGAATAAAACGTTTTTATTCTTCTCTACAAGCTGAGGAAGCTTCTGTGATTTGAAGCGAAACGTCCTCACGTCAAGCAACCCAGTCCAGTCGAAGATTCAAGCTTCTCTACTATGGAAACCACCTGGACAACTGAGAGCCTACACAGGAATCAAATCCATATAGTTTTTTTAAAAAATAAAAAGGTCGGTTTGTTTTCTCACAGACCTCGTATTGAACTCCAGGATGCCAAAAACTCTAAGAAGGTAGACAAGCACGCTACTGACGTTTTAGAAGCATTCATCGCATCAGAATCAATCATATGCTGTTCACAACAAAATTAGTTGATCTAATTTACTTGACTCTTTGTTGTTTACTTAATTTGGGAGGGGATGGAGAACATAATTGATGAATGGCAAGTCGTCCAATATAACTTTTCTTCATCCAATATTTCTCTATGTTGGACTCCATACCATCCATTATTTGTATTTTATATATATATATATATATATATATATATATATATATATATATATATATATATATATATATATATATAAACAAACAATCAATGGCTGTTATCACACATGAACAGATGGACATAACCATAAGAGTATAGATGGCATTTACCTCTCTTCTCTGTGTTTTCTGCCTTGACTGGTGATCCTGCAGTCATGGACCTCTGCGTCAACATGTCTGGTTCTTCTACAGCAAAAGGACATGTATGTCAATAACAACTATACTCAACAAAAATATAAATGCTTTGCTCCCATTTTGTATGAGATTAACTCAAAGATCTAAAACTTTTTCCACATACACAATATCACCATTTCCCTCAAATATTGTTCACAAACCAGTCGGGGTGACAAAATGGAAGGTTACCTCAATGCAGATGACCCACATTTAATGTGGGAGGGACTGAATGCTGCAACCACATGGAAACCTAAAGGAGCGAACATTACTGACTTTGATCCCTCATTGCCAAATGATCTTAATCAGTTTTATTGTAGATTTGAAACTGGGAACACTGAGCCTGTTGTCTTTTCATCTGAGCAGAGTGGACTTACCATCACTCTGGAGGAAGTCCAAAGGGTTTTGTCCAGGACCAAGGTGAGGAAGGCCCCTGGACCGGACAGAATCCCACCCCGGGTGCTCAAACTGTGTGCAGAGCATCTAGCTCCTGTTTTAACAGACCTTTTTAACTTGTCACTGCGGTACTGTACTGTCCCTTTATCTTTTAAAAAGTCAGACATAATACCAGTACCTAAGAAGATGCCTGTGACCTGTTTTAATGACTATCGGCCTGTGGCCTTAACCTCTGTTTTAATGAAGACTTTTGAGCGTCTGGTGTTGGACTATATTAAAAGTCAAATACCAGTGTCTGTAGACCCGCTCCAATTTGCTTACAGACTCAACAGAAGTGTCGAAGATGCCATCTCCTTCATGCTGAACTCTGTGCACAAGCACTTGGACAAAGGAAAATCTTATGTCCGAATGCTTTTCATAGACTACAGCTCTGCATTTAATTCTCTTGTCTCAGTGCAGCTCATTCACAAATGGAAAACTCTTGGCTTATGTGATGCCATTTGCAAGTGGATTTTAAACTTTTTAACTGGTAGACCACAGAGGGTTAAAATTAACAACTGTTTTTCAAATGTACTTCTTGTGAATACAGGTTCTCCACAAGGATGTATTCTAAGTCCTCTGCTCTACACTTTGTACACATATGACTGTGTTGCGTCTTTTCCCAATAATATGATCATCAAATATGCAGATGATACTACTATTATTGGTCCTGTTAATTCAGATGGTGATGACTCTATCGGTCAGAGGTTCAGTATGTAGTCCAGTGGAGTGAACAAAATCATTTAGTTCTTAATACTTCCAAAACAAATGAACTGATTATTATAAGCACATTCTTTTAAATTTTTATCACTGTGCTGTTGAAAGTCTCCTTATAAACTGTATCTCTGTATGGTTTGGAAATCTTACATGTAAAGAAAAAAAAGTTTTAAACAGAGTGGTGCGTTCTGCTCGCAGGGTGATAGGCTGTGAGCTGCCAGCCCTGGAGGACATTTTTAAAGGCAGGCTTCTTTCGCGGGCATTACTGATCATTAATGACCCCACCCATCCTGCTAAGAATATATTTGAGCTTCTTCCTTCTGGGAGACGCTATCGTTCTATTAAATGCACCACGTCTCGCCATGTAAACAGCTTCTTTCCACAAGCTGTGATGGCTTTGAACTGTGCACACTGACTGACAAGCACTTTACTATTTTTATTATCTCTTATTGCTCTTATTGCTTTTATTGTGGCAAGTGTTATCTATTTATTCATTTATTATTTATTATGTCTTTGTGTCCATGTTTTTAAAATGTATGTTTATGCACACTAAGCTCTTGCAACGTTTTTTCCAATGTAGTTTTACTGCAAATGGCAAATAAACTGAACTGAAATCTGTGATAGTGAGCACTTCTCCTTTGCTGAGATAATCCATTCCACCTCACAGGTGTGCCATACCAAGATGCTGATTAGACACCATGATTAGTGCACAGGTGTGCCTTAGCCTGCCCACAATAAAAGGCCACTCTAAAAGGTGCAGTTTTGTTTTATTGGGGAGGGATACCAGTCAGTATCTGGTGTGACCACCAATTGACTCATGCAGTGCAACACATCTCCTTCGCATCATCCGTGAAGAGAACACCTCTCCAATATGCCAAATGCCAGCAAATGTGAGCATTTGCCCACTCAAGTCGGTTACGACGACAAACTGGAGTCAGGTTGAGACCCCGATGAGGACGACGAGCATGCAGATGAGCTTCCCTCAGACGGTTTCTGATAGTTTGTGCAGAAATTCTTTGGTTATGCAAACCGATTGTTTCAGCAGCTGTCCGAGTGGCTGGTCTCAGATGATCTTGGAGGTGAACATGCTGGATGTGGAGGTCCTGGGCTGGTGTGGTTACACGTGGTCTGCGGTTGTGAGGCTGGTTGGATGTACTGCCAAATTCTCTGAAACGCCTTTGGAGACGGCTTATGGTAGAGACATGAACATTCAATACACAACAGCTCTGGTTGACATTCCTGCTTATCGATGAGTGAAATTATGAATTGTGTTATGTCACGATCCTAATTTGTCACTTATTTTAACTACCAAACTTATAGAAGGTGAAGGTTTTTCAACATGGGTTTGTCAGAAGGCCATGTGGATCAAATTAAAAGCGAGAGAAAGTGAGTCACAGCGAGTGTTGCCTGAGATCAGACAGCTGAAAACATTTTCAATGTCAAAGTCCTGTTTGAAGTGTGTTTTCCTAAGCTAAAATATAATACAAAATATAGATCAAAAGGGATTTCAATGTTAAAAAGAAACAATTATCCATTAAATCCACAATCCAGAACCGATCCGGTGTCGCAGACCGAACGGCACCCCCTAAAAATTAGTCCGCCCTGCCTTCCCGGCACATGTGTCATTTGGGACCACAGCAGCTCGTCTGAGTCTGACTCTCTTCATCCAAAGCTGTCAAAGGTAATAATGTGATTATTAACCATCAGATGACAAAGTAAAACCTTGTAAATCATTCTAAAGTCACTTTTAAGCAGAAGCGAGGCGATAATCGCCTCATTTCACGAATGGCTGTGGCACTCTGATCGGTTTCCTCCATCTTTTATGATGAAACAATGCTGATTGTATCTGGAAATGACATAAAAAAAAAGCTTCTGTCACTATCTGTCACTGAGACAGAAGATGACTAGAATGCAGTTTGAAGCAGAAATGAGGTGATAATCGTTGGATCACATCTGACGCTTAGAAATGACGCATGCGTAGAGAAGGCAGGGTGGAACAATTTTTTTTTTGGGGGGGGGGGGGGCGTACGGTCAGCAACACCGGATCAAACTTAGCAATAGTGAGTGCCACTCTGCACCCCACTGTCAAATATGAGAGTGACTGGGGCATGTTTGATTAAAATATAATGTAAAATATACATTACATGGGGTTTTCAATGGCCACAAAATGTCATCCGGATCAGATCTGGATGACATTTTGTCAATAAAGGACACCATCCTACATAATGTGAAAGAATTTCAACCTTTTTTTTTTACAGAGTTATGAATTTTTGAAAATTCAATGTTAAAGATTTTTTCCTGATTTTGCCCATTTGACTTTGAAAATTAAATCTTCAGTAAAACTTTCATAACAACATATGAAATATTGTGAGCTCTCAGCTGTTCACATACAAACAGATAAACACACAGGGTGTGATAACATAACCTACTCCAAATTCATTGGCGGAGGTAAAATTTAAGTATTAAAAAGTAAAAGACACAATTAAACAGCAGAGGTAGTTAGAAAAATAAGCCTGGACTTCACCTGTTTTCTTTGTTCTTTTGCGCATGTTCAGTGGTGGTGGAGAGGAACTCCTCTGTGATTCTGTTAGAAAAAAAGACCAAGCCAGAATTTATCATACTGACACTGTAACAACCTTCAATGAGCCTCAAGTTATCTGCAGACCATCAGAATCTGGACTTGGTTCCAACAGCCTCTTCTGTGAATGTCGCTTTCCTCTTTTGGAGGATCCTTCAAGAGAACAGAAGTAACAAAAATTATTTGAGACTGCTGTTAAAGAAACTTAAGAAACACAAGCATTAACAATAAAGTGCTACTGAACGGGACAAGACAGTAACTGAATTTGACAAAGGATGAGGAGACAGAAGGTGTTTACCTGTCTTCTCTTTGCTTTCGGTCTCATCTGGTGGTACTGGAGTCAGTGGTCTTTGAGTCAAAATGTTGGTTTCTTCTACAGCATAAAAACAGACTTTATCAGCTCAGCATCCTGTATAACTCCTCAGACTGAGACGTACACTGACACAGACAAAGAAAGTGCACACTGACTTGGGTTCATACTAACTAATTTCATGTGCCAAGGCCTCATGTCTCAAAGACTGCACATCTAAGGGCCCCTTCACACACAGCATGAACAAGTACGAATCAGGGCAAATCACAGCGAAACAGCCAAAATTAGCGAACTACAAAAACACTGAGCCAATGTCGGGAGGGACACATGTTCGGGCAGGCATGAACGATCCCATTGCGACGGTTTTCCTGCATGCGTATGTGCGTGCATGAACACAATGTGAGCAGCTGGAACGTGTTGCATCATATTGCGCCGCTGCTGTGGAGAAAAAAAAAAAAGAAAACCACACACCGTATAATTTCCCATATTTAGTCCCTCTCATTGAGTAGACAATACAAGCATGAAACGTCTGTTTCTCTGTATATGACCCATGGTCACAGATGTACAGTCATGAAATGATATGAATGAAACATATCTTATTCTGTCCATCCGGGTATATAAATAATTACTACAATAACTACATACACAATTACATAACAAATAACTAAAATAGTCATAGAGCAAAGAAAAGGACAGCAACACTTTGTTCTGTAGGCTGAACGGACAGATGAGCGTGTCTGCAAACAGCAGCAGCTGTTGACATCTCTGGACATCACAGCTGGAAAACACGTACCGTATTTTAAAGGACTTGACCTTACAACTGTCCACTGTGAGATGCGTGTCTGTGCCTGCTGTCCTCACTTGGAAATACATACAATACAGGGTTCTAGCTAGGATAAAATTTTAGCGTAGTGGTAATGTCGAGGGAGCGAACTGACAGGAGGGGGTGGTGCAGCTTTTGAAAATTCATGCTAAAAATTGGCCATTCTAGAGGTACCCAAAGGGGAAAAGTCAGGTACAACCATATCCATATCCTTCACCATATCCAGAAGGCTGTGGAAGTTTGTTGAGTGGGCAATTTCATTCTGGGTTAGCCAGTACATGGCCCTCAGTGAGGCAGTCAGAGTCCGTGGACATTTTTACATCAAGACTTAAAACCTATTTTTATTCTCTTTCTTATGAGTAGTTTTTATTTTATGTTTTATTCTTTTACTTTTGTTTTTAATTAGGTATTTGAATGTTTTTTATTTTTATTTATTTATTTTAACTTTTTTATGTTGCACTGTTCTGTGTGAAGCACCTTGAGACAGCTTTTGTTGTAATTTGGCGCTTTATAAGCTGATTAAATTGAAATTGAAGAATATTTTATTGAGTCTTAAAGTAAATAAATATGAACTTGGTTACTGGATCCTTAAACTCTGAACATAATAAACTCTACATGGTGGATCCTTGATCTCTGGACATAAACAGAAATATAATCTGTTAGTTTTTGTCAAAAGCATTTCCTTTCAGACATTATTATTGGCATGAATGTCTTTCCATATCTGAGCTGAGCTCTACAGCTGCGCTCCACGTCAGGTTCATAAAGAATGCAGCACGTCTCATTTTGGGAGGAAAAAACCTTTTAGTCGACTGTAGTTTATTGTCTGTATTGCAACGTTTGTAAAGAGGTGTCATTTAATTTAAAGCAGCAATTTGTTTTTAAGTTATTAATTCCGACTGGACTCTGTCTCAGCAGAGAGCCGCGCAGCGTTTGAAGCTGTGCCAAAGGAACAGAGGACGATTCTCGTTTCTTGACTACAACAAGACAAGAGTCTCAGTTACTGACTTTAATACACACAAAAATGATATTTTAATGGCTTTGAGAGGGCTTAAGAAGCGGACTTACCGCTTCTGAAGAGCAGTGAATCAAAGAGCCATGAGCCACTGAATCGAAGCATTGCTTCAATGATTCACGCGTCAAACTGGAGTCGAGCTGCAGAAACGGTTGATTACACAGTCCAAAATAAACGTAACGGCCCAAAATTATACTGTAACGGGCCGTAACGCAAGTCTGCGCTAGCTAGGACTCTGCAATATATATCGCCTTTGCGCTGAGCTGCAGCAGCTGCACAGTGCGCACCTTGACAGGCTACCCCATGTGAAACAGATCGTCAGATATTGTGTACACTCAGCTGGAGATCTGAACGTCATGTCACCCACGTGTGAACTTGACATTTAGTGGGGCACTTAGACAAATTTCACAGCCAGTCCAAAAGTGGCTGCCTGCTCTCTATTTTTGTGCTGGCTGCATGAGTGGGCCCACATTTCCTAAGTGCTCTGCAAGTGGTATTGGATGTTCATGTGTCTGGGCTCGACAATAGCACTGGTCCGATGGCCTGGCGGCCTTTTTTACACGTTCCGGGCCAGTGAAGTTCATATTTCACTGGCCCGTATGGGCCAGTAAGAATTAAAATCGCTTTGGGCAGATTTATTAGTCTAATGCCGCGTTCACACCGGGCGCGATCAGATGCTATAAATTCGCGGGGGTCGCGTGGCAACGGACGCGCCTCCTTCACCGGGGGTGTCGCTCTGCTTTTGCTGCGAAAATTCGCCACGGTGCATCATCAAATAGGAGGAGCTTCCATTCAGCTCGCCGGCTCCGGTTGTCAGTCAAGTTAACATGACGGACCTCGATCACACGGAGCGAGTTGTTGTGGAAAGCTGACAAACGTCATGAGACGTTCCCAATTCGGGCAGTAAAATTATTTGCTGTAGGAGCTGCGTCTGGATGACGGCTGTTTTCAGTGGTCCTTCCGCCTCTGCGGGACCCAGTTTGAGGACCAACTGTCCCGTTCACGCGTGCACATGTAAACAATAAAAAAAAAAAAAAAAAAAAAGAAGAAACTCCGCTCCCGCTGCTGTGAGGCTGCTGCTCCTCCAAAAACTCTTGTCATAGTTGTGAAATAAAGGACAAAAGAGACATACGTCCTGCTCACAGGCTGCTACCAGAGACAGGACATGTTGCGCCACTTCGCAATGTTTGGAACATTGCCGAAGTGCAGACAAACTTCGTCTGCAGGAGCATCTTCTGACGTGGCGCAAATTTCGCTTCAACATCGACGCGTCATTTTCGCTTAAGCAAGATCGAGCGCAGTGAATATTATGAATTTCTTGAAACCTCCTGCCCCTGGGCAGAAACCAGGGCAGCAAAGGAAAGAACAGCTATCACCCTCAAAACAAGCACAGAAGAGGAAGGCTGCTGATGCTGAATATGAGAAGAGTGAGGAAAACTTGGCAAGCTTCCTGGAAGAAAAGACGGCCATGGCTGGAGCGTGATGAGGAGAGTGAGGTTGTCTTCTGTGGAACTTGTAGGGCCATGCCAGAATATGCTAACAAGTAAGTATAAATATACCATGTCCTGGTAGACAATGTGGTATGATTTCATACGCCAGTTTAAAAGTCTAATCAGTATGCCCTTGTGGAAACCCCACGGTGACAACATTAGCAAGGGAGCTTGGTATATGAAATTTAACATATTAATTTTGTAAATGATCAAGAAATAAATTTATTTTTGTATTAATGTCTGAGTGTTGAAAAAATTCCTATCAGTTACCTACCGACATTTTTTTCAAAGTTGACTCACTAAGGTTTTTATCATGTAGTATAAGAATATTGTGTTTGTTTTCAAGTGTTTTTGCATTAAGGAAACCCAATTCTACTGTCTGAGTGTTGATTTAAAAAATTATTATCGGTTACCCCCCGGTTCGGCGCGGGCGTGAAAGTATGGGCCAGTGATATTTTCATCCGGGCCAGTAACTTTCAAATTGTACTGGCCCTGTGGGCCAGTGCATAAATTGCCTTATTGTCAAGCCCTGTGTGTGGCACCTGGAATTTGGCCGACACCTGCCGAGAGAGGGATCAATTGGGCTCTCACAGGGCACACTCTCTTTCGGCTGCTGGTGTGCACAAATGGTTGTGGCGATAGGTGTAGGAGGTGTTAGAGCTGGCTCTGATTTTTCCCGAATTGCATTTGACTCCTCCTTCGTGCGCCATTCAGCCTCATTTGTGCTATATGTGAAGGGGCCCTAAAAGATGCTGCATCCAAAATCTGAAACATTTTGAATTTGACTGACAGAACCAGACAACAGTTAGGGTGATGCCAACACATTCTCGTCGTGCATTTTTCTACATCTCAGCATGTGCACCATTACCACATGAGGCCTCTGGTAATCTTTCACCTCAGAAATCAGTCAGTAGACTGACATCTTCTTGGCAGAGCTTCAACCTAATAACCTAACGCTCCAAATCACTTTACAACATCTCACATGATTAGTCATTTCATTGTTCAACCCGCTGAAAATGCACATACATGACTGAGGATCGATTCTCAGTCATTTTAACCCAAAATGTGGAGGCACTTCCCTGGATTGCCTTCCACACTGACATTCTCTATAGCAGTAAAAGGCCTATCTTTGGCTTTTGGACTCTTTGGCTCTTGGTATCTGTGATGGACATCCCCATGCAGAAGGTTCCGGGTTCAAATCCCACCCCTGCCACATTTCTCCATGTAATGTGGAGTTGCGTCAGGAAGGGCATCCGGCGTAAAACCTGTGCCAATTCAACATGCAGATCCACCTTGGATTTGCTGTGGCGACCCTGAGTGCAAAACAAGGGAGCAGCTGAAGGGACTTACTATTTAGAGAAAAGATAACCAATTAATTTGCAAAGTGAATAGTGGGTTGATTCATACCATTCAGGTCTTGAACTTGTTCCACTGAATTCTCAGCCACACTCTGACTGACTTGTGACTCTTGAACAGCTCCATCATTTGCAGACAATGCAGCTGTTGATAGAATATACATTTTGCTCATGGTAAAGTCACTGCACACTGATCTCATTCTCATATTGTAAGCACAACAATCAACACGTTTTTATATCATTATATATCATAAAAACCTGTTTTATACTCACTCTCTAAGCCAAAATCAATCTCAACAAGAGATTTGCCCTTGTAGACGTCAGCTCCAAGTTCTATTGCCATAAGCAATTTGCTTATTTTTGCAAGTTGCAGTGTGTTCTCCGTTAGCCGGTAATATTCCCGGTGAACACGAATATCGTGTCCCATGAATTTAGCAAGCTGATCCAGTTCATTGTCTTTCAAATTCATGATCTGACTCAGTGTAGCGATGTGTTTCCTCAGCTGGGTTGACGTGAGTGTTTCAGGCCTCCTTGCACCACTTTCAGCTGCATATTTCCTCAGACAGTCTGAACCTCGAAGGTGGGATTCTGAGTTCTGTTTTGCAAAGACATACTTATTGCTGTCCAAAATGCCATTGTCCTCACTCCTTATTTTCACGAGGAAATCAAGTGATGTAGTCATCTCTCTCGTGAGAAGCACGGGAACTTTTCGACCCCTCTTTCCTCTAATCACCAGCCTGGTAAATTCATGACTCAAGTCCTGTTCCAGTTTTGAGAGGCACTGCATAACATCCTTATTTGGTTCCTCAGTGGTTCTGTCCCTGTAGGTCTGCAGAAGTATTTTTGCTGCCTCGCCTTGGCGTCTTCTGTTGAAAAGAATAATTTGTGAAAGAAGGCACTCATTGAGAGTCTTGTATGCATTGGGGTTAGGTCCTTCCAAGAGTTTCTCTTTTGCTTCTTCTTCTGTGGACTTCAACACTTTATGAAGCTTCATTACATCTTCTGTGAGTGGGATCACTTCTCTTTTGTTCCAACTGTCCTCTTCTAAATTTGTTCTCACCCGGCGTGACACATAGAGGTCCCACTCTGCAGCTACCAAGCCAAGGAAGCTCCTCACTCTGCCAGCAGCTATTTCATCTTCAGCCTTGACATGGTGCCCAATAATGATCTCGCATACTGCTTTCAGCGAGTGTCCTAACTTTAAAGCAAGAGATGGTGTGCTGTACCTGTGATTTGAATGGGTGAAACCAGAAGCTTTTTTTGCTGCTGCTACTGCTAAAACAAAGTTTGGTGGCACCAGAACATCTTGCAGTGTCTCCACCTTGCAGTCAAGGGACTTGGCAGCAAATACAAATCGACCCAACTCTCTCATCTTTTGACTGACATGACCATCTTTTGATTGATCGCTCCCATGTTTCTCCAGCAATCGATCGCCAAATTCACAAATGAGTGGGTCATTTTTTACTTCCAGGGATACCTTATCAATGACCATTCTGTTAACAAGTCTGGAGACCCTTTCTGATGAATGTCCTCTGAGCGGAAGAAGAGATGCAGCAGCAGCTTGTACTCTCCGTTTTCTTTTTGACCCAGTTGACTTGTTCATTGTTTTTTGACACACTTTCTCATGTCTCCATAGCTCAGCTTTTAAAAAGAACCCATAACACATGTTGCATGGTAGGTAATCGGCAGCATCTGCATTTTCTGAGGGCTGTCTGTAAGCTACGATCTCACCATGTCCCTTCTCCAACACACTGACATTGTGAACGTAATCTCCCTTCTTACGAAGCTGCTCCAATATCTGACTACGTTTCTTTGATTTTGCTGGAAGACATATTGCTGTAGCCACTTCTTTTTCGTGACTGTGTTTCCGCATTAGATGCCGTGCCATTTTACTTTGTGGTTTCTTGCAGTACACACAATAATGTCTCTTGTCCCACTTTCGTTTTTCTCCCTTAGTGCAGGCTTTCACTGTAACATGTGGATTATCTTCATCATCATCCTTGGTGTTGGTGTCATCTGTGCCGAGCTCTCTCTCAGTGTGTTCTTTGTGTGCATCAACAGAAGTTGTGTCACATTCTTGGAGTTTATCCTTTGATTTACCTTTCATCTTTCTGTCTATATCTTCCTCTTCAGTGGAATCCAAAGATGATGGGATCCAATCACTTTCCAGATCATGACTTGATTCTGAAAGAGATTCGTCTGTGGTGCAGATCTTCTGAAAACAGATAAAAATGTACATGTTTACATCTTGAATATGCAAACAAAATTCCAGCCACTTACTCACAGCTAATAGTTAATTTCCGGAACTTGTCTGAATGAAATCCAATCAAACTAGGGGTGGAGGAGAGATCAGGTTTTAGATTAACTGTGAGTCACATTAAAATTATCCCATTTTTGATAATACAATAAAAACTAGTCTTTTAATGAGAAACTCCCAGAACAGACATAATGACTTTGGAATTAGAGCAGGTGCGATTCTACATGTCTGCTGTGTGTGAACTCAATGGATCCATCTCTCAAGGTCTGTGTTTATTACTTTTCAACCTCAGTAAGTCCCTTTGGATTCTCTCTTGTTTCACTTGGGCTGAGCCAGTGGAACCTGGAACCTTCCACAACAAAACCAAGTGCACAAACAACTTGACCACCCCTACTTGCTTGGACATATCTGGCGTGGATTTTTTCTGAATACAAAAAGCAACTCAGATTGGCGTGCTGTCATAAGTCAGAGTACGAAATTAAGTTGAAGCAGACGGAGCAGAGTGAGCTTGAGCTAGCTAAACATCACACACAAGTTAAAGGAAAAGAAAACCCACAGATAATTTACTATTGGGTTGGTAGATTATGATATTGAAAGCCCATATCAATTAATCAATTCAATCAATCAATTTTATTTATATAGCGCCAAATCACAACAAACAGTTGCCCCAAGGCGCTTTATATTGTAAGGCAAGGCCATACAATAATTACGTTAAAAACCCCAACGGTCAAAACGACCCCCTGTGAGCAAGCACTTGGCGACAGTGGGAAGGAAATACTCCCTTTTAACAGGAAGAAAACTCCAGCAGAACCAGGCTCAGGGAGGGGCAGTCTTCTGCTAGGACTGGTTGGGGCTGAGGGAGAGAACCAGGAAAAAGACATGCTGTGGAGGGGAGCAGAGATCAATCACTAATGATTAAATGCAGAGTGGCGCATACAGAGCAAAAGAGAAAGAAACACTCAGTGCATCATGGGAACCCCCCAGCAGTCTAAGTCTATAGCAGCATAACTAAGGGATGGTTCAGGGTCACCTGATCCAGTCCTAACTATAAGCTTTAGCAAAAAGGAAAGTTTTAAGCCTAATCTTAAAAGTAGAGAGGGTGTCTGTCTTCCTGATCTGAATTGGGAGCTGGTTCCACAGGAGAGGAGCCTGAAAGCTGAAGGCTCTGCCTCCCATTCTACTCTTACAAACCTTAGGTACTAAGATTTCTCACAGTATTACTAGAGGTCAGGGTAATGCCATCCAGAGTAAGGATCTGGTTAGACACCATGTTTCTAAGATTTGTGGGGCCAAGTACAATAACTTCAGTTTTATCTGAGTTTAAAAGCAGGAAATTAGAGGTCATCCATGTCTTTATGTCTGTAAGACAATCCTGCAGTTTAACTAATTGGTGTGTGTCCTCTGGCTTCATGGATAGATAAAGCTGGGTATCATCTGCGTAACAATGAAAATTTAAGCAATGCCGTCTAATAATACTGCCTAAGGGAAGCATGTATAAAGT
Source organism: Thalassophryne amazonica (assembly GCF_902500255.1). Classification (NCBI taxonomy): domain Eukaryota; kingdom Metazoa; phylum Chordata; class Actinopteri; order Batrachoidiformes; family Batrachoididae; genus Thalassophryne; species Thalassophryne amazonica. The sequence continues at coordinate 103,917,742 of NC_047113.1, forward strand.
GAATAAAATTGGTCCTAGCACAGAACCTTGTGGAACTCCATAATTAACCTTAGTCTGTGAAGAAGATTCCCCATTTACATGAACAAATTGTAATCTATTAGATAAATATGATTCAAACCACCGCAGCACAGTGCCTTTAACACCTATGGCATGCTTTAATCTCTGTAATAAAATGTTATGGTCAACAGTATCAAAAGCAGCACTGAGGTCTAACAGAACAAGCACAGAGATGAGTCCACTGTCTGAGGCCATAAGAAGATCATTTGTAACATTCACTAATGCTGTTTCTGTACTATGATGAATTCTAAACCCTGACTGAAACTCTTCAAATAGACCATTCCTCTGCAGATGATCAGTTAGCTGTTTTACATCTACCCTTTCAAGAATTTTTGAGAGAAAAGGAAGGCTGGAGATTGGCCTATAATTAGCTAAGATAGCTGGGTCAAGTGATGGCTTTTTAAGTAATGGTTTAATTACTGCCACCTTAAAAGCCTGTGGTACATAGCTAACTAATAAAGACAGATTGATCATATTTAAGATCAAAGCATTAATTAATGGTAGGGCTTCCTTGAGCAGCCTGTTAGGAATGGGGTCTAATAGACATGTTGATGGTTTGGAGGAAGTAACTAATGAAAATAACTCAGACAGAACAATCGGAGAGAAAGAGTCTAACCAAATACCGGCATCACTGAAAGCAGCCAAAGATAACGATATGTCTTTGGGATGGTTATGAGTAATTTTTTCATCTAATAGTTAAAATTTTATTAGCAAAGAAAGTCATGAAGTCATTACTAGTTAAAGTTAAAGGAATACACGGCTCAATAGAGCTCTGACTCTGTCAGCCTGGCTACAGTGCTGAAAAGAATCCTGGGGTTGTTCTTATTTTCTTCAATTAGTGATGAGTAGTAAGATGTCCTAGCTTTACGGAGGGCTTTTTTTTTTAGAGCAACAGACTCTTTTCCCAGGCTAAGTGAAGATCTTCTAAATTAGTGAGATGCCATTTCCTCTCCAACTTACGGGTTATCTGCTTTAAGCTGCGGGTTTGTAAGTTATACCATGGAGTCAGGCACTTCTGATTTAAGGCTCTCTTTTTCAGAGGAGCTACAGCATCCAAAGTTGTCTTCAATGAGGATGTAAACCTATTGACGAGATACTCTATCTCACTTACAGAGTTTAGGTAGCTACTCTGCACTGTGTTGGTATATGGCATTAGAGAACATAAAGAAGGAATCATATCCTTAAACCTAGTTACAGTGTTTTCTGAAAGACTTCTAGTGTAATTAAACTTGTTCCCCACTGCTGGGTAGTCCATCAGATTAAATGTAAATGTTATTAATAAATGATCAGACAGAAGGGAGTTTTCAGGGAATACTGTTAAGTCTTCAATTTCCATACCATAAGTCAGAACAAGATCTAAGATATGATTAAAGTGGTGGGTGGACTCATTTATATTTTGAGCAAAGCCAATTGAGTCTAATAATAGATTAAATGCAGTGTTGAGGCTGTCATTCTCAGCATCTGTGTGGATGTTAAAATCACCCACTATAATTATCTTATCTGAGCTAAGCACTAAGTCAGACAAAAGGTGTGAAAATTCACAGAGAAACTCACAGTAACGACCAGGTGGACGATAGATAATAACAAATAAAACTGTTTTTTGGGACTTCCAATTTGGATGGACAAGACTAAGAGTCAAGCTTTCAAATGAATTAAAGCTCTGTCTGGGTTTTGGATTAATTAATAAGCTGGAATGGAAGATTGCTGCTAATCCTCCGCCTCGGCCCGTGCTACGAGCGTTCTGACAGTTAGTGTGACTCAGGGTGAGTCTACCTTTCCCAGGGTAGGTTTGATTCAGAAATCACAAATGATAACTTCAGCTTCACCAAAAAGCTCTCACCTCCCACCAATCCTGAATTCCAGAGAACCAAAAGCTGTCTCAAGAAGAAACAGCTCATTTACAACACACCATGGTATTCATTTGGTGCAACGAGGAAGACATTCTCAGGGGTTCCAGTTCATGTGGCTGCTGCATACAACATGCCATGTGAAAAATAAAGCTCAGAGAGATCCACGCCAATGGCTTGGAGAGTCTGTCCCTGAACTTTGTTGATGGTCTTTGCAAAGCATGGTTTGATAGGAAACTTCAGTGATTGAGGGAGGAGGACAACTTCACCTTTGTATAGGCTGCAGGAAATGGCAACTGTGATGACATTCTGGTGCAGGTGGCGGATGGCACAGTGAGTCCCATTGGTTCAGCAATAGACTATGTGACTCCCTGTATTTCACAGTATATGTTTGTCAAATTTGGTTCAATTCCAAGGTACCATTTGGACAGACCGTGGCACACACACACACAAAAGTTATCTTTTAGTATATACGAGGTCTATTAGAAAAGTATCCGACCTTATTATTTTTTTCAAAAACCATATGGATTTGAATCACGTGTGATTACATCAGACATGCTTGAACCCTCATGGGCATGCAAGAGTTTTTTCACGCCTGTCGGTTACGTCATTCGCCTGTGGGCAGTCTTTGAGTGAGAAGTCGCCCACCCTCTCGTTGATTTTTTTCATTGTTTAGGAATGGCTCAGAGACTGCTGCTTTGTTTGATCAATTTTTTTTCAAAACTGTAAGGCACAACTGAGTGGACACCTTTCGATAAATTCAGCTGGTTTTCGGTAAAACTTTTAACGGCTGATGAGAGATTTTGGTCTGGTAGTGTCGCCGTGAGGACAGCGATCTGCGCTTCGAGGCGGCAGCGTCTCGCAATTTCAAGTTGAAAACTTCCACATTTCAGGCTCTGTTGACCCAGTAAGTCGTCAGAGAACAGAGAACTTTCAGAAGAAGTCGGCATGAGGAGTTTATTCGGACATTCCATTGTTAACGGACATTTTGTAATGAAAGAACGTGCGGGCAGAGTCGCATGTCGGGCCGGACCCGACCGCGGGTGGTCGCGACAGGAAAAACACCTCCGTGTTGGAAACCTTAACGGGCAAGTTGGAACATGCCCAAGCTGTTAAACAATTTCTCAGTTACTCACTTGTTGAAAGCCATCAAAAGCCGCCTGAATTTTACAAATGGTTTTCAACACGGAGGTGTTTTTCCTGTTGCGGCGCACACAGATTCACAGAGTCGTCACGGAAACGACTCGGCGAATTTGCGCGCACGTCTTTCATTAAAAAATGTCCTTAAACAGTGGAATGTCCGCATAAAGTCCTCATGCCGGCCTCTTCTGAATCGTCTCTGTTCTCTCACGACATCCTGGGTCAACAGAGCCTTAAATTAGGATGTTTTTAGGTCAAAACAGGCCGACGACGGCGCCTGGAAGCGCTGCATGACGTCCCACTCTGTGGGAAGTCCTTACAGCGACAGAAACACCCCATAATCTCTCATCAGCCGTTAAACTTTTCACCGAAACCCACCTGAATTGCTCGAATAGTGTCCACTCGGATATTCCTCACAGGTCCAGAAAAAAGTTTGATAAAGCAACGTGCGCCGTCTCGAGCAGCGTGTGAAACAAAGGAATTCAGCCGAGAGGGCGGGACCACATCTCACTCAAGGCCTGCCCACAGGGAAATGACGTCACCGACACACGTGAAAAAACTCACGCATGCGCACGAGGGTTCAAGCATGATTGGTGTAATTGCATGTCATTCAAATCCATATAGTTTTTTTTATAAAACTGCCGGTTAGTTTTATAAGATACCTCGTAAAAAATGCCAAGCATATTAGGTTTATGCAGAAATACAGCTGTCTCAGAGCATATTTCTCCATCTAGCATTATTTTGTACAAACAACCAACTTAAATTGCGTTGCCATCACACTGCCTTCAGAAATTGGAGGGTAAAATATTATTTCTAACCTTCCTGTTGTACACCTCGTAAAAAATGCCAAGCATATTAGGTTTATGCAGAAATACAGCTGTCTCAGAGCATATTTCTCCATCTAGCATTATTTTGTCCAAACAACCAACTTAAGTTGCGTTGCCATCACACTGCCTTCAGAAATTGGAGGGTAAAATATTATTTCTAACCTTCCTGTTTTACCTACTACTCTATATTTTGGATTGTTCTAATAATTTCCTATATTTATCATTGCACATACATACAATAAGATTTGTACAAAAGCTCGCGCAACAGCAGGAGCTGGTTCAGACTTTGAGTGCCAGCATGAGTGAGTTAGCTAAGCGACAAGTCCACCTCTTGTCCTCATTGGTCTACTCATGGAGAGGCTTGATAAAAGCATACCCATCGCAGCAAAACCTGAAGCAGTGGTGCACCCATCATTGACGACATCAGCTGCTAATTTAAGTCAGAGACTTAGATTTTTGCACTCAGCTCTCCCACCTGGAGCACTTCTCTGGGGAATCTGGTAATGTGAAACCATTTCTCACTCAATGTGAGCAGCATTTTGAGCTCCAGACCTCAGCTTTTTCATTCAATCACACCAAGATCGCCTTTATTATCTCCCACCTGCCTGGACATGCTGAGGTTTGGGCCACGGTTGAGTGAGGTCATCAGTCTGACACCTACACATCACTGCGCATCTTCATCAAGGCATTCGAGCAGGTATTCTACAAGTAGTGCACGTCTCCATGTTGTGAGGCTGCGAGGTCATTATTGACTTTAAGGCAAGGTTCATGTCAGGTTGCCCACTACTCCACACCCTTGCTGCAAAGAATAAGTGGAACAAGGCAGCAATAACCGACATTTTTTGCAAGGCCTATTCACGTCAGATCAAGGACCAACTCACATCTCACTCTGTCACAGAGTGGACAGAAGGCTGTCGGAATGACCCCAGGAGGTGGGCTGCTTATGTGGTCTAGGATTACTGATGTCGAGGGGTCAGAATGTCAGTAGGGACCTGTCATCTCAGATGGTCACACCCCCTGCCGGAGCAACCAAGGAGACAAAGCAGCTGAGATGAACCCGTCTGTCTGCAGAAGAACATCAGTGCCATCAATGAGAGAGGGGCATTGTTTCTCTTGTGGCAAGATTGGGTATCTGGTTTCATGCTGCTCGTTCCGTGGTTCGCATTCTCTGCCGCTGACTTCTGTGAGGGTGAATCAAAACTTTGTTAACACCCAGGTTTAACTCAACAGAGTTAAAACCATGATCACCATTGAATGGGGCTTCTGAGACTGCTTATGCATTTACTGACTCTAGTTCTGAATGCTCACCTCCTACACCCATCTTTAACCAGAAACTTGAACATTAAGTTACTCTCATTGCCATGCCCCCTGGAGGTGAATGCCATGGATGGCAGCGCTTTAGTAAGTATCTCTCTTCACTCTCTGCCAGTGCAGCTGACTTTTACAGATGGATACACAGAATCCCAGAGTTTCCGTATTTTGGGGAAAATGTCACATCCACTTATTTTGGGACAACCATGGCTAAAGAAACAACCTAATTATTGAGTGGACCACAGGGCAGATCCTGTCTCGGGGCCGACTTGACAGCATACCTGCCGGGCCCAATCTGAGGACTCTTTTACACTGCCTAATCCTGTTTTAACTGATGTCCCCACTCTCTATCATGATTTGGCCATGGTGTTTAGTAAGGCAAAGGCCATGACTGTGCAATAGACTTACTGGCTGGAACCACACCCCCAATGGGCCCTTTCAGGATTTAAGCAACAAGACAGAGGATTGCATTAGGGAATCACTCGCTACTAAGTCAACCTTCCTCATCCCTTGCTGGTGCGGGGTTCTTGTTGTAGAAAATAAAGACAAGACACTATGATTTTCCGTCCATTACAGATGTCTTAATGACATAACATTGAAAAATAGATACCCCCTCCTGTTACTTGCATCAGCTTTTGAGCCACTAGAGGGAGTCAAAGTCTTTACCAAGTTAAACCTGCGTAATGCATACCATTTGGTCAGCAGCATTTTACATTTGCACCGGTGCTATTCCTTCCAGATCCCGGCCAGCAGATGTGATCAAGGTTGACACCTCCAACATTGGAATAGATGCACATTGCAAATCTGCCTCTCTGATGGTAAGCTAGATCCATGTGCCTTTTTCTCCAAAAAGTTGTCTCTGGCTGAACAAAATTATGGCATTGGTGACGATGAGCTGCTGACTGTGAAGGTGGCCCTGGAGGAGTGGCACCATTGGTTGGATGGAGTCCAGGTTCACTGTTGGGTAGGCTTGTTGGGCATTGCTTTTCAGCTGCTTTGACTTTGTGTTGTCTTATTGTCCCAGTTTAAAAAACACAAAACTGGATTCAGTTCTCACTCATTTGATCCTGATTTGCATACTCATGAAGCCAAGACCATTTTGCCTCACAAGTGTTTTGTCTCTGTTCTTACCCTAGACAGTGACGCCAAGGTCAAATCGCAGAGACACTTACGCCCCCTACTGATTGTCCTTGGGGTAAATTGTATGTGGTGGATGTGCTGGGAAGGGGCTCACGCTAATAAGATGTCCCATCCAACAAAACAGTGTTAGATTTCCAGGCTGGTCAATTGAGGTTTGTAGTGAATTGGTAGGAAGAAAGTGGACCCGAGGATAACAAAGCCAGCAGATGGCTCATCCTGGAGTGCAGGAGAAGTTCCAACTTCCACCTACAGCCCCCAGCAGAATATGAACCACTAGAGCCCATGGTAGGACACATCCAACAGCGGCCTTCAGAGGGTCCACAGACAACTCAACAATGCAGATGAATACCGACAACATGCACATCAGAAGTGGGAGCATCATGCATCAGGTGACCAGAAAAATTACATCCTTAAAACCAGCTCCTGGAGTAAGCAGCCTGGCACCAAGTTCTTGCCCGATGAGGGCACCAGAATGATCTGGCCCCAGCCCTAATCTGGACTGCCCAGTGGAACACAGGCCCATAGGTCTTTGTGTCCTCTCTTGCTGATAAAATTGGTTTTGGATCATTTTGGGTCAGCCTCATATCTAACCTTTTCAGCATATCCTCCAGCTCCTCTTTCTCTCCGCTGCAGCTGTATGCCTGTCTTATTGCACATCTCAGCATCTGAGATTTTTCATTTCTAGCCCACAGGCTGTGGTAATAGACTTAATTTTGTGGTTTCATTGAGTGTGGAACCTTTCCATGTGTGCAGCAGTGCACAGAGTGCTGCTCCATCAGCTTCACAGCAGATGCTGCCATATGCCAATCCTCTGGGCTGCGGCTGTCACTTTGCATGTTACAGTCTGTAGGACAGTGCATGTGAAACTACATCATCAGTCAGGAGAGAGCCAGCAGTGTCTACTGAACACCTCACACCTTAATTGCAGTCCATGAGTCTGTCACTTCTCTGAGAAGACTCTGGGACAGCGAGATCACAGCAGGACCATTGAAAGCAGTAACAGACCTGACTGTCTCATGGAATTGCCTGGTTTCAACGTATTGATTATTTTATGACAGCACCATCCAAATTAAAAGCATGCTGTTTTGTTTGGATCCAGACAGAGATCCACATTGTAGACAGATTTATTTTGTTCTATTCATAATGACACCTACAGCTTTTTTTTTTTTGAAACCTTGCGCAATAACAAATCAGAACATGTCTGATTCAATTTCTCAGATGTCCACAAAGGTTTTACTTCAACGATTCCAGAAACAGATGTACTTGTGCTTGTCATGGCATATTATGCTGAGAAATACATCTGTAATACCATTATCTGTGCAAGGAGAGGCTGTGGTGCGATGCATGATTGTAGGATGAATCAATAACGTCTTCATCAGGCTCTGCCTGTGTCTGGTCCTTCTAAGGTAATAGCTATAATGGAGAAATGATTGCACCCTTTTTGTGTCCTTGAGGCACTTTTGTATTTCAGTATAAAGGTAGCATGTTGTGGCTGTAGTGTTTCACTTCACTCTGATTACTGCGTCGCAGCATCAGAGAGCCTGTCCTCTCTCACTATGCCACTGTGCACGGTACTGCAGCTGTACCGCTCAGGACAGACGAACCACAGAGTGGAAAAAGTGGCACAGAAAGCTGGACACAGTATCAGCTGATTGGAAAACAACCCTGAACACAACTGGGCTGTCTATTTACCACCTTGTAAACTGTGCAGGGAAGTAGAGGCATGCACACAACAACAGTCCAGGAGGCCACAGCTTTGAGCAAGAAGTTGTTTTGCACTGACTATGCTGACACGATTACCTCAGTGTACTATTCACACTGTTTTATTAAAAAAATGTCAGTTAGGTTTCTCCTGCCATATAGCTGCTTTTACTGACATTTCACATACCTTCTATTTCTAGTACATTTTGCTAAGCTTCTGCTGCTGGTGTGGATGAATGTTGTCAACTCAGTTCCGCTCTAGAATCTACAGCAGACATGGGCAAACCACGGGCCACATCTGGCCCTTTCTGCATCCCTGTCCGGCCCGCGTGAGGCCAATCATAAATTAAAAAATAAACTGAAAAAATAATGATGTTATGCATGAAATACAACTGTGCTGCTTTTATTTTGAAAATACGTTCGTGCCTATTCTGTATGTGTGTGAAGGTGAACAGCGGGATTTGATGCTAGCCAGGTCACCCTCAAAATGTCAGCTCACGCTAAGAAAAGAAAAATCGATAACGAATGTCGTGTTTTCAATAAGACGTGGACTGCCAAGTATTTCTTTACAGAAATTAAAGGTAAAGCTGTGTGCTTAATTTGGGGTACAGAAGCCGCTGTGTTTAAAGATTACAATTTGAATCACCACTACACGACTAAGCATGAGGATAAATACAGAAATTTGTCAGATGAAGAGCGCGTGAGGGAGTCTGCTGCATTGCTGGCAAAACTGCAAGCCCTACAAGGACTTTTTACCAAACTTCACACCACCAGAGATCAAATCAAATCAATTTTATTTATATAGCTCCAAATCACAACAAACAGTTGCCCCAAGGCACTTTATATTGTAAGGCAAAAGCCATACAATAATTACAGAAAAACCCCAATGGTCAAAACGACCCCCTGTGAGCAAGCACTTGGCGACAGTGGGAAGGAAAAACTCCCTTTTAACAGGAAGAAACCTCCAGCAGAACCAGGCTCAGGGAGGGGCAGTCTTCTTCTGGGACTGTTTGGGACTGAGGGGAGAGAATCAGTAAAAAGACATGCTGTGGAAGAGAGCAGAGATCAATCACCAATGATTAAAAGAGATGCAGCCATCAGGACAAGTTATGTAATCTCTCACAAAATCGCCAGAAAAAGTAAAGCATTTTCTGATGGAGAGTTTGTTAAGGAGTGCTTATTGGACTCTGTTTCACTGATATGTCCAGAGCAAAAGAACGCATTTGAGAACGTGTCACTCTCCCAACGCACTGTCACGAGGCGGGTGGAGGACATCGCTAGAAACTTGGAGCTTCAGCTGAAGAACAGAGCCGCCAACTTTGACTGTTTTTCTCTGGCATTAGATGAAAGCTGTGATGTACATGACACCAACCAGCTGCTAATTTTTTTTTTTAACGTGGGATAAGTGCGGACTTTCAAATCACGGAGGAGCTGGCAGCCATGTAGTCAATGAAAGGGACAACCACTGGTCTGGACTTGTTCACAGAGGTAAATGCATGTTTGGACAAATTAGGACTGAAATGGGAAAGCTGGTTGTCCAAATCTGACAGGGAAAAATGTTGGACTTCTAAAGAGAATGCAGGATAAAGTGACAGAAATCAACCCTGTGCAGAAATTAACATTTTTACATTGCATACATCAGGAAGTTTTATGTAAGACAGTGTTGAAAATCAATCACGTTGTTGATGCGAGCGAGAGCATTAAATCACAGACAATTTGTTGCACTTCTGGAGGAAAATGAGACTGAACATAGTGACATAAGCTATCACTGTGCCATCAGGTGGCTCAGCTTGGGCAAAGTACTGAAAAGTGTCTGGGACCTGAAAGACCAGATTCAGGCTTTCTGTTTTAAGAAAAGACATGACATCCTAGAGTTTTCAGATGAAGACTGGGTGGCAGACCTCGGATTTGCCGTGGATGTGACTGCACTTAAGAATGAACTAAATGTCAAACTGCAGTGCAAGGGCGCTTTTATGTATGAGATGTACAATGCAGTGAAGGCTTTCATGAGAAAGCTGCAGCTTCTCTCAAACCAAGTGAAGGACAACATTCTGACCCACTTGCCAACACTAAAGGAAACCACAAGATCAGCCAATCACCTCCACAAGTACTCAACCATGTTAGAAGCTCTGCATGGAGAGCTTTCAAGGCGATTTCAAGATTTCAAAACTCACATGGTTTCTTTTCCCTTCAACTTTAGTGTAGATAATGCACCAAGTGATGTTCAGATGGAACTCATTGACCTACAGTCTGACATACATCTGGCAGAGCACTTTAGGTCGGTCTCACTGCTGGACTTTTACTTGTACTCCTCTCTGAAAAAGGAGAGCTTTCCACACTTGAGGAGACATGCTCAGAGTATTCTAACCCTCTTTGGATCTACATTTGTGTGTGAACAGACATTCTCAGTGATGAAGTTCAACAAATCCAAACACAGATCCTCTATCACTGATGACCACCTCTCAGCTGTTCTGCGCATAGCCACTTCTGACATTCAGCCAGATTTCAATGCCCTTGTTGAAACCCGGAACCGACTGGATTATTCTCACTGAAGAGGTGAAATGAGGTTGAAAACATTGCAAGATATTGTTTGATGTATTATTGTATGTCTATATTTGACCTCTACACTACAATTTCACATAGCCTAATTATAAATAGTTACAGAATAGTTTTATTCTCCAAGTTACCAGTACCAGCTATTCAAAATATGCAATTAAGTGCATTTTCCAATGAAAAAAAGTTGAGTAGAATTGTTTTGTTTTGTTTTTTTTTACAATATTTACAGTTGTAATGTGAAAAGTTGCCATGCTGGAAGAATTGCAGTAATGGTAAAAATTCAGTTGCCAGAAATTAATTTTATTCTGAAAATGCCTGGTTAAACTAGGCAGATGCTTTTATTGTGAAGCTAAAAGAGCAAAAATGTCATTATACGTGTGGCTTGACTGGATTTCATGTGCTTCACACCCTGTAAGATGTTTCAGACCACGTGTCTTCTGTTCTTCCACTCCACCTGCTTACTGCAGCTGCGAATCAGTAATTAAATGTGAAATTTTTAGCGTACAACAGTTCTCCTCATTATTAAAAACTTCAGATATTCATGAAATGAATAATACACATTACGTAACTAAATGCATTTTACAATGGAAGACAGTTGGGCAGAATTAAGTTAAAGATACCGTTGGTATGGCCCCTTGACACAATTCAAGTCCCTCATGTGACCCCTTTAAAAATTAATTGCCCACCCCTGATCTACAGTGATAATAAAGACATTGCATATGCTGTTATTATCATTCGAATTGACTCTCATCTGTACTATATCAAATATTTTCTGGTTAGAACATAGATTGTGGTAACAAGGTTGCTTTCTTTTGGTGACACTGACAAGAGTACATAGTTTTCAACCCATTGTTTCTTAATCCTGTTGATCTTCTCTGAGATGACAAAGCTGAGGTATATTGCTCATGTTCTTTGAATGTAGGTCAATAATAAATAACCATGAACATACTACATCCACTGTCAGCACTACTGCCATAAATTTCTGTATCTGTTTTAAATATCTACAATTTGGTTGACTTATTTACTATTCTTGAAAAATGCAGTGAGGTCATATTCCTTGGTCATTTAGGAGCCACAAAAGGAAGTTAGTTCAGCTATGGACATCAAACACCCAAGACTACCACATATTCCTCTGTTATTGATCAGTTGTACTGATTTTTTATATTTTTTAATTAGGCTTCCATGGCCCAAGAATGTCAAAAATGTTGGCCACTGGAATCATCTGTAAGTAAAATTGAGATATTGACAAATCCATATTTGAATGTCTTCCTTTTATTAAAAAAAAGTACATAAAAGTAAAAACCTCTCTACCTCCCAAAATCCACAAAAGTATGTGGCCACAGTGAAGTGGGCTAGTCGGTGAACCAATAATTCAAATGAATTTATTCATACAGTGCAAAATAACAACATGTCCCCTTGAAGCACTATAAATGAGTACGGCTGAGACCTTATCAATCCCGTGAGCAAGCACTTTGGTGACAGCGATAAAGAAAAACAGCTTTATTTTTCCATGTAATCAAAATCACAAACAGACCAGACTTGGGATGACAATCTGCTGCAGCCAAACGTTTTTAATTTAGAGTAATAAAATTCCTCACAGTATATTGGTGAAGAAAGTAAGCGATAACATCTGGTTCCACTTTGGTTTTTCACAGTTTTTATGGCTTTGCTAAATGCTATGATGGAAGTGTTGAACTTGTGCAGACATTTGCATATCTTGGCTGTGAAATTCATCCTTGGAGAGGTGGCCTGAAACACTCTTTTGGAGCCACGAGTTCACTGGAAGGAAGTGTTTTTTGATGTTGAGATCTTTACATGAGAACAAAGATCAAAGTCCAAGTGATTAAGATCTTTACTGGATGATCATTAGACATAGATGCTAACCAGTGACCTAATTTGACAAGTGGGTGTCTTTGATACTAATTTGGAAGATCCTTGGGTATTACTAAAAGATGGTTAACTTTGGCAGACTAAGATGAGGACTGATTCTTGCAAGGTGAGGGATAGTCAGCTACATCATGTTAGCCTTGCAGCATGTTTTACATCTTCAGTCATTATCCAGCACACAGGTGCCTCAGTGATGAGGAAGAAGGCCAAAGGGACATCAACATTTCACCTGGCTGTAGCAGACTGATGGTTATTTTACACACATTCTCACTCCTAAGTCACCACAATTTGAGGCTTGATATTTTGGGCCCCTTTGTCCGCTTGGGTTTCTATCTCACGAGATGGGGTGGTATCTCACTTGGCTGCAACTGTTGGAGACATTAATTAGTGACCAAATACATGAACGAGTGACAATTTTGCAGTTGGTATCTCAATGAAGTGGTCACTTGTAGCTGAAATGATGACATGTTTGGCACTTGCAGTCTCTGAGTGTTCAGTTCTTATTATCCTGCTATTATCCATGTGAAGACTGTGGAAATTCCCCCACCGTACCCAGTATGGACAAAATAAAAGAATAATCAATTAAAGCTCTGGGGATGGGGGCTGGAATGAAAGTGTGGATTGCGCACTCCCCGACTCGCATAATGATGTTTGTGTTGGTTCCACTATCCTCTATTCTGTGTCCAAATGCAATCCCTCGCTTGTATGATGCTTTTGTCCTCATCTCCAAGATGTACACTCAGCACTGATCCATGTGTCAGACCAGGTTCTTCTTTGTGATGCCACAATGGACAGCAGTGCTTCCATTGTGTGTTCTTTGATTTGAATTGATTTAAATGGCAATAACATTGTACGGGAACACAGAAAAACTGGCTGTTCCCATGTTTTTTTTTTGTTTGTTTTTTTGTTTTTTTTCTGAGGTGGATCTGAATGTTGATTGGCATGGATTGCAGGCAATGTCCTGCTCCTCCTCTGTCCTCCTGTGTTTCAGCTCTGATGGACAGATGATGTCACATTTTCACACCTTGGCTCTAGGGTTAGAGTTAGAAAGAGAGCGAGCCATATAAAAAGATTAAAAATGGCACAGCACTGTGCACTCCACTGCTGCAGACTTGTGCTCCTCAGAAAAAATATAAAACAAACAGAAATTAAATGCATAAGTCCAGAAAGCTCGAAAAGGAGTCCTGATGTCCGTTGCAACTGTTGCCAGGCTGGCAGCAGCCCGGCCACTTCCAGAAGCGGCTGTTTCTCTCAGCTCATCTCTGCTATTTTTGGGTGCTCCCTGCAAAACATGTAATTTTATGTTGAACAGTTTTAATTTCACCCAGTCAGAGGAAGCTAAGCCTGTTCAGCAGAACACCCATAGGTCTGTTAAATCATTTCCTTTCTGCCTTCATTTCATCATGATTTCAACACTTTTTGGTAGATCCCTGCAGATATCTTTTAATTTGATCTTGATTGTGCTTATATAAGCTGTGCTTCATTTGTACAGGAAATAGAAATCCATCAGAGAATACTTAAGATGATGCAATGATGTTGGGGAAAAAAGCACAAACAATGAATAAAACCACCTCTTTTAATTCCTTTTTGTCTCTTTGAGTTCAACACTCACGTTTGACTTTCTTTCTAATGAAGGCAAAACCTTTGTTTAAATTTAAAATGGTTTCTATTATCTTCTACATTGGTGTACATGTTGTCAGGGTTTGGATTCTTCCATTGTGACATGTTTGTTCTGTTCTGTTTAGTTATTTTGTCAGATTGGTTTTGTTCTATGTGAGTTCTCTTGCTGGTCTTTTTCCTGCTTTTTTTTTTTTTTTTCTGTCCCTGTCTCTCTTGTCTGTCTCTTGATACTTGGTGGTGGGTGTTGCACTCTGTCTGGCCACACCCTTGTTCTGGTGCTTTCTACAGACCTGTTCCTAATCTGTAGCTCATCAACTGGGTGTATATAAACTTCACTAGTTGCACTAGCTCCTCATTAGATTGATGTGTCTTGTGCCTTCCTTCTAGCTCTTTACTTTTTTCTCATCCTGCCTGCCTCCTCGTGTTTTTTGATCACTTGCCTGTTTACCCGACTACAACATTAGCCTGATGATTATTGTACTGTTGCTTCTTTTGGACCACAGCACACTTTTCCACTTTGCGTCTGTCCATTTCAAATGAGCTCGGGCCCAGAGAAGGTGGCGGCATTTCTGGATGTTGTGGATGTATGGCTTTTGCTTTGCATGGTAGAGTTTTAACTTGCACTTGTAGATGTAGTGACAAACTGTGTTAACTGACAAAAGTTTTCTGAACTGTTCCTGAGTCCACGTGGTGAGATCCTTTACACAATGATGTCAGTTTTAATGCAGTGCCGCCTGAGGGATTGAAGGTAACAGGCATTCAGTGTTGGTTTTTGGCCTTGCCACTTACATGTAGAAAGTTCTCCAGATTCTCTGAATCTTCTGATTATATTATGGACTGTAGATAATGGAATCCCTAAATTCCTTGCAATTAAATGTTGAGAAACATTGCTCTTAAACTGTTGGACTATTTTTTCATGCAGTTGTTCATAAAATGGTGATCCTTGCCCCATCTTTGCTTGTGAACGGCTGAGACTTTTTGGGATGCTCCTTTTATAGCCAATCATGAGTGTCCTCAGTTCCCAAACACTTATTGAGTGTTGTTAGAAGGAAAGGTGATGTAACACAGTGGTAAACATACCACTGTCCCAGCTTTTTTGAAACATGCTGCAGGCATCCATTTCAAAATGAGCAAATATTTGCACAAAAACA
The DNA here is from genome assembly GCF_902500255.1 of Thalassophryne amazonica. Lineage (NCBI taxonomy): Eukaryota > Metazoa > Chordata > Actinopteri > Batrachoidiformes > Batrachoididae > Thalassophryne > Thalassophryne amazonica. Next base: position 103,932,979 of record NC_047113.1, read on the forward strand.
ATAAAGTTTATCAGTTTGAACATTAAATATCTTGTCTTTGTGGTGTATTCAGTTGAATATAGGTTGAAGAGGATTTGCAAACCATTGTTTTTATTTACATTTTACACAACGTCCCAACTTCATTGGAATTGGGGTTGTATGTATTACTTCATGTCACTGTAGATCATTTTTATATTACACTGAAAAAAAGCTCCTTGATATGGTAAAATGTGCCTTAGTCCTTTATAGTTTCTTCTTACACTAGGCTTGCAGCACTGAGAGCTGCATCCTTAGATGTTTGTGGAATAATGTTTGCTGAACACCTCAAAATAATGATGCTAATATGTGGAGTTGTTCCTGGAATCTTTCAAAATTTATTTGTCATATAAATAATGCCATGCAATACTATGAGCTGAGTTATTTGTAATGTTTTCTTTGAACATTTGAACTGCCTAATTAAATAAGGTCAACTAAAAACAAACATTACCATTTCCGTCTCCACTGAACCTGAACTTATGGTCAGAGTCACTGTTGTTCTCCTGCCACAATTATTTTGTGGGAACTTTCAAACTCAGTTTTGTGTGGATGGGATTGTTTTAAATATAGCTCCAAAACACAGGAACAAAGCTCTTCTTAATTAGTCAAAAAGGCAAAAGGATTTGCTTTTGTTCCACTAAGACCCTAAATTCAAATCCAACTCAGCGAGCATTGCCCTCCTCTAAAACAGCACGCTAATTAGATGTGAGGCAGACTCACGGATGGATATGTGACTGATGTGCAGAATGAGCATTGTGGTGGTGTAAGAGGGTAAGAAAATAAAACATTTGGATTCAAATGCGGTCTCTGGACCTCATTAGCATGTGACCTTCTGTCCATACATGCTCACTACGTTGTCCTTCCATATAAAGACATTCAGTTAATTCAGTCATTTAAGAATTCCAAAGTAACTGGAGGTGTGAGTGCATGATTATCTGCCCTATTTTGTCAATTTATGGCACACCGTCCAAAGTGCATAACCTAAGCATATTTGTGGAATACGTATCATATGTCATTCGATTTAAGATGCAAGTATGTCAACATCCCAGAAGCGTTAGGTTTTCTTATGAGGAAAGGATTCTGCATGCAGTGTCTAACCACTTGAGTAGATTATTTGTAGTAGTAGAAATTCCTTGGGATGAAGCATTTGAATGCACCATCCTCCCTGCACCTGGACACCATGTTGTTAGGTCTGTCCACCTGCCAACCTGTGGAGGAAGTAACGCACCGTAAAATACTGTACAAACTACTGTTATTAAAGCTTTGTAATTTTCTAATTTTGTCAGGTTTCGGCCTTGATCTGGGTTATGGTTTTATTTCTTCCCCTTTCTTTTGCCCACCGTTTGCCCTGGCTTTGATTTATTAATGTTTTATTTTTGCCCTTAGTTTTGTCCTTGGTTCATCATTTACTCTGTCTAGTTCTGTGTTGCCTTTCTGTATCTTTATAACCTTTAGTCTTTAGCCAGCCTGTGTTTTCATTGTGTTATCGTTAGTTTAATCCCTTGTTTATTTTGTTCTTTTCTTGTGTGATTATTTGTGATATTGTAGCATTGGGTTTTGTTTTCTGTTAATTATTTAGTCTTTGTTTACTTGTAGTTTGTTTTGCCACCTGGTTATCTTTTATTGTATACTTCAGTCATAAGTCAGTTCCAGTGTAGTTTTGTCTTAGTGTTTATTTTCTTGTCGTTCCCTTCTCAGTTCTTATGTTTAAGCTTGGTTAGATTCTTTGCCTGTTAGTACTGTATTCTGTCTTCGGGTTTTGATTTATCTGTGTTCTCATTATCTTTCATTCCATTTGTTTGTTTTCACTTCACGCCCCTGCCATTGTGTCTTTGTCTCTCACTCTGATTCTTTCTGCTTAGTGTTTCTATTCAGTCACGCTCTTTGCACCTGCTCACGTGACTTTGTTTCATCACTCCACTTTATGTAGTCCTTCCTCACCATCTTGCACCATGCACAATCTTTGTCCTCCAGCCATGCTCCCTTTCCAGATTGTTCACCTACAGGTACACCTTGTTAACTCCTGCTTATTTAAATTCCTCCCAGCCACCACTCCTTTGCCAGTTTGTTGCCTTTGCACACTTTCCAGCTCCTTATTCAGTCCTGTTTTGTCTTGCCATGTACCTCAAACCTGCTTTACATTTTTGATCACACCCTTTTTGCCTCAACCATGATGTCTATGTTTGCTCATGCCTCTGAACCCTGCTTCACCATGACTGCATTTTTGCCTTGATTGATAACATGTGTACCATACCTGAGCCTGGAACAAAGACAATGACTTCTTTTTCACCTACACCTGGTCTGGGAGTCTGCATTGAGGGTCCACCCTCTTCAGGTGCCAGGCACGCTCACAGCCTGATACTTTTTTTTTTCTTTCATTTCATTGTTAATTTTTCATTTAAAGCCAATTTCATGGTAGAATGATGCACATTCCTGTGTGCACCAGTAGAGATATGTGTGTTGTGTAAACAGTAGAAACCAGATTTTTGTTGTCTTTCTGCTGTTATACAATAGTACTGGACTCGCACTGGGTCAGACTACTTGTGATGGAAAAAATAAAGCCTCATGAAGCATTTGATGTCTTTTTGATCCCAGTAGAGAAAAAGTTTCTCCGGAAGTAAAATTAAATTTTATCAAAAATATTCCATGTACAAGGCAAATTAAATACTGCTGCTAATCTGCTCATAAGATTTGATACTGTATTATGAAATATAAACACAATGCTAAAATACCCTCAGCCGTATGAGGATTGTCTTCTTAATAATTACTTAATTGGTATCCCAGTACAAAGTGTGTGTATATATATATATATATATATATATATATATATATATATATATATATATATGCCCTTTATTGTGTTATCTGTGTATCTCTAATATATTCGCCTCTGTATGTTTATATTGGTGTTGTAGGATAAACTCTGACATTTTAATGGCATCCAAAGGAGATCATGCGTGTGCACATGCATAGGCTTCTGAAAAATGTGTAAGTTACCATCGACTGCAGGATGTGTGCACACTTATGTCTGCGAGATGTCTTGTGTTATCAGGTTGTGAAAACAGCGTTTTCCGTTTTTGAAGTGTTTTTCAGTAGCTTTTACATAATATATGATAGACATGTTAGATTTACACGGAAATTAATTTGTTTTGGAGCAGATTCTGCCATGATGCATTAGCAGCCAGAGAGAGACCAGACATCACGGTGCCTCTCTACTGTGACTGGGTGTCACCCCCCCAAAATAAGACAGATTTGCAAGATTGTTAGTTTCTCACACCTGTAATCTGGGTCAGGAAGAAGTTCAGGATGGTCCCGTCAATACTTCTTCTGCTTGGATAGGACATCTTCAGATTATGGCACAATTGTAGAAATGATGGTACTACTGTCCATTGATGTGATATTTATTGCAGCCTTCATAACAACTCTGTAAATTTGTGGCACGTCCCTGGCAAGGCTGCCTTTGACAGTTCCTGACTTGCCCTGACTGCTGAAGCACTGCCAAAGATAAACAGGAGCCGTAGCATACAAGCAGCCCCTGACAATGCTTGTTACCGTATTCTTCCCTTGTTACATTCCAGGGGTGTATGCAGTCAAGGCATTAAGGGCATTCCTCTGGTGCCTGGTTCACTTGTCCTCGCCCTCAAGTCTGTCATTAGCACTCTTGAGCTGCAAGTTGAACATTTCCATTGTTAGTCATAAGCAATTATATATACACTTTCCTGTTCAGATACTATATAATTTGAGCGGCATGGTCATAACTGGTATTCAGCTCAACTGCTTATTGGACAGGGCCTATATTTTTAACAACCTGTTTATTACAGATGCTTCTGCCAGGAGTGTGTGCATTCCTGCTTGTCAACAGAATGACATTCAAAGTTCAACCTAATCCAACTTTTGCCGCTCTGAACTGTGACAAAGCTTCGCGCTGTCCAAAAGAAAGGTGTTGGGTCCAAACATGGAAGACTCGTGGCAGAAACCACTGATCTCTACAAAACAGAAATATGTCACAGGACTGCTCATTTATACAGAGCAGTTTTCTGAAGAAAAATCCTTGCAAATGTTTTTTAACCCAAAAATTAATTTGATTGTGAAATCAAATTGCTATATTAAAGCTTTTTCTTGGTTCATCGACACATATACAACATGGCGATCATTCAGCTTTCCTCTGGGGGGGGGGGGGGGGGGGGGGGAATTCAGAGTGAAAATCTCCACCCCCCCGCTGCATGCGGCGCGTCAGGGCGTAGGGAGGTGTTGACACAACGTGACTGACGACACATTGGGAGTTGTTGCCTGATGCATATAAAGCATGCAATGTGAAAGGCCCTTTAGTTGCTAGTTTCCATAAATACAGCATGTTTATAATATAGTGTAAAAAAAAAAAGCAAAACTTTATTGAAGTGAAGAGGATCTAACAAACAGAAAACACATTAACTCACTTCTTTGAGTGACTTTACTGGAAGCCCCATTACTTCCAGGCACTGCTTGTAATTGGTTCAAGCCCACACTTCTGGTTTAGCTGGCCAACCTTCGGATAATCGTGTCAGCAGTGTTCACATTGTTCTCTCTCTTGGTATGTCTGGGAACCAACACTTTCAGGGATGGTCCAAGGATGCAGTGCATCAACTTTGTCATCCAGCTGTTCGATACTGTGAATGATGTCATTCTGCTTCTCCTGGAACACAAAATGTATATAGATCCACATGTTACAACCTTAATACAGAAGTTCCCACTTTTTTTTTATTAAATCCTATACTTCACAAATGATTAAGCCAATGCTGTTGATGCCTTTCATTATGAACATGGACAAATCTGTGAATGAACTGAGTGATGAAAGTGAGCTATGGAAAAAAAAAACTTGAAAGATCTTGACAAGGCCCTGGCGGGGTCTGGTGGTTGTCCCCCAGAAAAATGTGAAATCTCAAATGCATTCTGGTGCTTACTCAGGTCTATTCCAAAAGAATCTACAAAAATTATTTTTTTTGTTGGCACAGGTCAGTTTTTCCACCCCAGATAAGGTGGTAAACCTTAGTAGTACAGCATAGAAGTCCTTATGTTTCAAGTGTATGGTACCATAGACAGCATGCACACACTAACTACTTTTTATATAAGAAATTCTGAAACTTTATATCAGCAATAAATAAATATGTTTATTGAGTAACAGGGCCTGTAAATTATTTCTTTAAGGAAGGAAAGTTAGCATATACAATTTCATTACTGACAGATTTTACTCTATTTTCAAATTATATCCCAAATAGAACAGAGTATTTCTTGCCAGAAATGTTTGAATATTTTGCTTGCTGAACATGAATTTTAGAATCTACTGGCACAAGACACTATACAATCTTATTTAACCATTATAGTACAAACCTCGGGATAATCTGGCTGATGTGAATCAACTGCAGGCACACACTCAACCCACTGATCAGATGGAGGATTCACTGATTCAACAACTCTTATGGCAGCCGGCGTGGTTGCTGTTGGTGGGGAAACAAGCAATAATTCAAAAATATTATCACAAGCTTATCTTCATAAAGTCTCTTTCTGGGCACTGACATGACTTAAACTTCAATTGCGTCAACACCAAATAAAAGAGAGTATATATTTTAGTCATGTTTTAGTCAAAATATTAATTAGGCCTGTGCCTCTCTGTGGCTAATGTTA